>NW_022589724.1:20819795-20851894 GCF_004348235.1 Phoca vitulina | reverse complement strand
GGGGGGGGGGGGGGAATGGCTAGTTTACGAGACTGTGGCTGCTAGACCCCTCTCACAGTATGCTGGGGTCGGCTGGTGGTCAGGCCCCCTCATCCCTAAGTCCTGCCCCCAAAGGCTCAAGTTCCATTCACTGTGCTCCCACCAGAGTCTAGCTTCTGTGTCTCTGACTCAGTCACCTGCTGCCCAGTCCGCAAGTCCTGTCCCCACCCCCACAAGAGTGGGGCTCTGCTCTCAGAGCCATCACCATCGCATGTCTACCCCAGGCCCGATGCCCCAGTTTGCAGACACGCCCTCTGATTTCACCAAGTCCCTAAAAGGTCAAGGAATTCAAACCTCCCTGAATTGTCCCCTTACCCACCCCCATACCCCTGGGACCAGCAACAATATCGTGGGAGTGGACTGGAGGGATCCTGCTCCACCTCCGGACCCAACACTGCCAAAAGAAGAGTCCCAATGCCAGGACTGGGACCTGGGTGCCTTCCTGAAGATCAGCGGTGGCTGGCTGGGTCCTAATTCATCCCAGCCCCACCACCGGACACCTGAAGGTAGTGGTCAGTGAGGACAGAGCAGCCAAAACAGGCGAACTTGGGAAAGACCCAGCCCCCACAGCAGAGAAGGTGGGAGATGAGGGGAGGCCCATAGACCACGCCCTGTCCACACTTCTCCACATAAGGAAGCAACTCTGCAACAAGATGGCACTCACAGCCCCTCTCAGGATTCCCCAGAGCCCTGATCTTAGATGTTCCCAGCTTCAAGAGGGTGGAACAGAAGCGTCTGGTTTGATTTTCTCCAAATGTTTTCCAAGAGTCTGTCGCAGGTGTCTATGCACAAAGCTGCCAGGAGCCTCTTTCTGGACGGGTGTCACAGGAAAGACACTGTCCCATTTTACAGACAAGAAAATAGGCCCACCAGTCCAAGGTCACCCAGCTAGAAAGGGTGTGACATCAGCGTACAAGCAAGTGAACAAGACACGTGATCTCCCCCCTCAGGAAGCTGGCAGTCCAGCGCTGGGCGGGGGGAGGACACATGCAGACCTCAGTGCCAAACAAAAGCACACCTAGCTACAGGCCCCAGAGAAGCTGAGAGAGTATCCAATGCAGGGCCTGGCCTAACGGGGGACCTGTAATGGCTGCAGAAACGTTTCCAGTTCAGGTGCAGGGAATCAGGAACGGTTTCACAGAGAAGAGGGTAGCCCAGCCCGTGTGCCTTCTGAGACCTGGGTCCCCTGCCACGCTCTGTGCCTTGCACACAGTACAAGGGAATGAGTGTGGATGGGTGGGTTAACTGTCCACATAGCACATCACGTTTCCAATACAAGAGCCCCCGGAGGTTCATCAAGTACTCGTGCCTCGTTTACAGATGAGGAGATGGAGTGCCCGGCAGTCAGGCTCTCTGCTCCAAGTCACACACCTAGTAAGGTCCCAGCGACATCTGATTCCAAGGCCTGCCTCTCCAACAAGCACCTGATTTCTCTGGACCTTAGGTTCCTTGTCAGAAGCACGTCTACTGCAGACGGGGGTTGGACGTTAAATGCCCCACACCTGCAGCCTGAGTCCAGGAGGTGGTGACCACACACTGCAGACCCTGCTCCCGTAGCCTGCTGGGTGAGTGAGCACAGGGTGTTCCTCTGTTCCCGAGCCAAGCATGCTAAGGAATGGCCACTGACACGGAGTTATAATTGGTGAGCCTGGCGGCACGGAGCCCGGCAACACGCTCGGTGGGCGATGCTGCTACAGGGGAAATAGCTGAGCACAGCAAATATAGCCGTTGACCCAATTCAGTTCCGTTCTGTCTTCGAGAAAATAATTGAGTTTAAATGAATAGGTTTCCCATGTCCCCTCTGGCCTCGGGAGGGTGGAAAGGGAGAAGGGGAGACAGGAACAGTTCCCCAGGCTCACTGTTGGTTATTTTTGAGTCATTAGGCCCATGAAAGGTTTCTTTCTTTCCATGGCGGCCAGTGGGGCTCAGACACATCTGGGGGGCAGTGAGGATAAAGTGTAAGTCCCAGCCTCACCAACACCAGCTTTGTGGCAGGGTCCAGTGGTCCCCTTGGGCCCCAAGCTCATAGTCTACAGAACGGGAACATTACCCCCTTCCCCCTCCCCCCCAACACACACACAGGGCCACTGGGAAGAGCTAAGGCAGGCTAAGCAAACTCGAAGGCCTTCCAGGGAGTAAAGGATGAGATGCCCTACAGGAATACAGGCCCGATGCTGCCACATCTGTCTGTTCGGGAAGAGCCAGAGAAACCCAGATTTTTCAGGCGTATGTTTTATGGGTGTTGAAGTGTTGGTAACCGATTTTTTAAAAAACATCAAGAAACACCTCTGCACTTTCTCCGATCCAGTGAAACCTGCCTGTGGGCTCTATGTGGCCACGAGCCACCTGGGTGCAACCTCTGATTTAATGACAACAAATGCACGGCAATTTATGATGTGCTTGGTGTCCTCCCACCTGTTTACTGCCTTATAATTTTCTTGGGCTGTGAGGCCAAGCCCAGCACTGGTTGAGTGGGAGAGGCAAGAGACACCGTCCCCTTAAGGCGGGACTCAAGACCCCAGGGAAGGACAAGGAGGGGCTCGCCCCCGTCCGCTGTGGGAAGGTGGCTGGGTGAGCTGGGACTGATTTCATCCTAGAAATGAGGGGCCCTGGTCACACCTCCTGCACTGCCCTCAATTCCCTTCAGGGTCTCAGTTTCCTCTGCAGTCAAAAGGGAGTTTCTGTGAGGATCAAACAAGAACTGGAAAGCTTCGAGAGAAAAAGTGAGCAGGTGTGTCAAGTCTCCCCAGAGAGGCAGAGCTGCACCCAGAGTGGAAAGCGTGTGAGTTAGCAAGACCTTGGGTCATGTCCCCAGCTACCAGCTCTTGGCTGTGTGCTCCCAGGGAAGTTACCTAACCTCTCTGTACCTCAGCCTCATCCTGTGTACACAGGGGTTAGGAATCTTCGGGACACAGAGCTGTTGTGAAGATGAGATGAGATGATGGTTATCAAATGGCCAGTAAGATGCCCAGCACACAGCAAGGGATCAAACATGAGAGGAGTTATTACTATTATCTTTAGTGAAAAGCATGCCAGAAATTTTGACTGAGTGATTACAATAATGTAGCACAACCACGCAAACTTGTTGTTAACAGATGAGGCCACCTATAATTAGCACAATCATTACGTATGCAAATGGAGCGGCTTAGATGCTGGAAAAGGGTGTTCTTTGAAGTGTATTTAAATAACCCCTCTCCTCTGGCTGCCCGCCCTCCCCAAATCTCGTTTACACTATTAATTTCATTAGCAAACATTTTCTTCATAAAGCAAGTCAGAATTCCAAACCAGTATTATGTTCAAATCAAGGAGGTTTTAAACCATTTGAACCCCTGCCCACCCGACCCAGGGCTCTCCCTGGAGGGAGAATTGTTTGTGGGGGCCCATCCTAGGTCTCCTCAGTCAGCTGTAGGCCTCAGATGTGGGGAGGGGGGGCTGCCAGTTACTGCCTCCCCAGCCTCTTCCCTGCGGAGAGCCCCACTAATGAACACGCGGAGCTGGGAAGAGGAGTGGGGGTGTTGGAGGCGTGTTCCCGGTGTGGAGCAGGTCCCGTGTTTGAGGAGGAGAGGTACTCAGCAGCTTTAATATGACCAGTGAGTGAGTTCCTCTGAGCCAGGGCGTATGGTAGCAGGTATACCATAATACCCATTTACATCCGAAAAAACCAAGTCTCAAAGAAATTCAAGGAAGGATTTTGTCCCAAGACATATAAATAGTAAGTTATAGAACTAGATTCAACTTGGTTCGGTCTACTACCTCTGGAGTCTGCTCTTCTGGCTTTGCGCTTCAAGTGCACTTAGCATAGGCTTCTACCTGGAGAGGACAGAGTAAGTTAATAATCCAAAATTGATCCCAGACCCTTTGAACCCGGAGGGATCATCAGGGACTGACCTGGGTTTTGAGTTGAAGATACTGAGGCTCAGAGAGGTCTTGTAATTTGCCGAGGGTCCCACAGGCAGAAAGCATTAGAACCTAGGGCCCAGGGCCTCTTGGCCCAGCCTTGCTGCTTTTGCATTCAGATGTTTACACACAAGACAATTCAACAATCTTCCTCCCCTTAATAGCTGGGCCAGTATCTTAACCATCCCTGTATCCCCTAGGCCCAACATAGACCTAGGCAGACAGAAGATGCTCAGGAAATGTTCGCTGGTTTGCTGAACAGTTTTCTTACCAAAAAAGACAATGCCGAACAGCTGGAACAGTGAAGGCAAGCAAAGGAAGATGGGTGGTGGCTCAGTGACAAGGGCAAGAGCAGACCATCCTCTGTGGGAAAATGACACAGAAGCAGGAGAACTTGGCCCCCTTGGCTTGGAAAAGGCCCCTTTCAGAGCATTTCCTGCTCATGCCTGTTTCAGGGGCAGGAAGTTAGCTGACTTTCAGTATTGGGAGAAATGAAGAGAAGTCTTAACCGGTATGTCAGCCCCTCACCTGCCCCCTGCTGGCTCCAACCACCATCAATCCTTTCCTCACTCCTTCCTTGGCCCCAGAAACTGAGGCTGGGAGAGACCTGCCTGAGGTCAGTAGGGGTGGAAACTGGGACCCAGACTTCTTTGCTCCTTCAACCAGGCTCTCTCATCACCCCTCCCCACTTCTGGCCCTGGGAAACCTAAGGGAGCCTTGATAAGGGTGGTGAAGATAACTGCCCTCACCCTTGCCCCTACCCCCATGGCCACCTCTGCCACAGCTAAGGCAAACTGGGCCCCTCCCACCTTTACTTTTTTTTAAGATTTTATTTATTTGAGAGAGAGACCATAAGTGGGGGCGGGGGGGAGAATCAGAGGGAGAGGGAGAAGCAGACTCCCCGCTGAGCAGGGAGAGAAGGCAGACGCTTAACCAACTGAGCCACCCAGGTGCCCCCCCCTTTAAAAACAAATAATCCTCACAAATATCCTGGGAAGCAGGTACAGTTATTGTCCCCATTAACAGACACGGACACTGAAGCTCAGACAGGGCAAGAAACCTGCTCAAGGCCATAGAGCAGGGAAGTGGGGCAGATGAGATTGGATGCCAGGCAGTCTGACCTCCAGCAGGGGCCTGTACTATTAATGGCTCTGCTCCAAGATGTGGCCCAGGGAATCCCCAGATGGGGAGCTGGAGGGGGCATGAGTGTTCTGGCACCATGTCCAGCCAGGGATCCTTCAGGCCCTCCCCCTGCCTCCAGGCAAAACTGTAAATAAACTTGGGCTAAAGATGTGCTTTCTGGGCCTGAGGTTCTGGGGCCTTCCAGGTCTGCCCAAGTCCACCCGAAAGATTTCTTGGGGGTCACCCTAAATCCCAACTTCCCATCATCTCCGGGTCCCAGTCCACCAGCATTCCAGGGGTGGGGACTGGAGTTCCAGGCAGTGTGGGGGAGGGACAGGGGAGGAGATCCCCACTCTCTAGGATGAAGGGGGAACAACTGACAGCCTCCCACACCCACCCTCACACAGAGCCAGGGAGCTGCTTCTAAAATCACAGATCTGACCAGGCCCCATCCCCTCTGAAAATCCTTCCAGCTACGGGATCAAGTCCAAACCCTGCCTGCCCTCCCACCATCTTCCACTCTATCCCCTCCCACTGCCCAGCCCAACACACTGCTACGGTGGCCCACAACACCCAGATGCCAGGCCCATCAGCCAGCCCTTCCCTTACCCTCCACAGGGAGGTCTTCCACCAGCCTTCATCTTTCCCCTGTGGCCCAAACAACTCTGTGACGCCTTCCCTGAGCCCTAGTGGGGTCCCCACTCCCTTCCCTGTCCCACACAGCCCCTCCAGTGCAGGCAGGGTCTGCCTACTCCAACCAGTAGGAGCCCTTGAGGGCGGAGACTGGGTTTGACTGCCCCTGCCCACAACACTGGGTGTGTGCTGGCTGGCTGGCTGGAATTTGCTGCACTGGGCTCCCCAGGGCCAATGAGGCCAGATCTGAGGGTGACCACTGGAAGGGGTCCTGCCATAAGCCCCCAACCCAGGTCAGGTTAGGGCCTGCCAACTGGCTCTCCTAACTTGGCTCATCAGGGGAATATGGATGGTGCCAGGCCCAATCTTTCCATGGATGCCTGACAATGGTTGTGTCGAGAATCACAGGAGATGAAGTCATTGCTCCCAGAAATAGGCTGATTGAGAAGACGTGACAACAACGCGAACAGCAAGGCTGGAGACTCTCTCTCACCATGTGTTTCTCTGCCCTGGGAAGCTGGGCCAGGCGTCCTCTGGGAAACAAATCGTGCCAGGAACCAGAGCCAGAGCAAGGAGCCTCTGGGAGCCGTGGTGCCCCGGGGCTGCTCCCTTCAGGGACTACGCTGCAGAGGCTCCCTGTCCTGAGCCTCAGTGAAGTGCCCGACCTGCCCCCTGGCCCTCTCAGGCCTCCTCCCACCAGTTTTCCTCACTCCCTCCTGTGCCCCACCCCTCATCTCTTCTCAGGATACAATACCCACAGTTCTCAGCCCCTCACACTCTCGTCCTCTCCTGGAGGGCAGGCCTGCCTAGATTCTGGGGAGGTGGGAGCTTCTACTGGCTTAGACAAGACTCTGGGCTACAGACATCTGGTTCAAATCTTGCTTTTGTCATGTTGCAACTGTGGACCATGAGCCAGTCAGTCCCCCACTCTGAGCTTACCTTCCTCATCTGTAAAAGCACACAGCAATGTGCCTACCTCACAGGGTAAGGGTAAATGAAATACATTGATTTGTTCATTCACCAACCTTGTGGCGGGCCCTATTCTAGGGGCTGGAGACACATCAGGGAACAAGACATCAACTGCGAGCTCCCCTGGGGCTTATAATCTAGTTAGTGTGGGGGAGGTACACAAATATCTGCATGATACTATCAGGTGAACTCAAGTGCTAGGGTCTAGGCTAGAGGGAGAGGAGGCTGCTTGACACATGGCTGAATGAAGTGAGGGAGCAGGTCACAGATGTCTGGGCAGAGTGGTCAAGGACAAGAGAACAACAGAGGCAGAGATCCTGGGCTGGGGTACTCGAGGTGCAGGGGAGAGGGATGGGTCGGGGAAGTAAACTCGACAAGGCAGGCAGGAGGGAGCCTGGAGTCCAGTTGGAAGGGGTGGGCCATAGAGGGGTGGGGGGCAGCACTGAAGGGGAGCAAAGCCGGAGGTGGAGACCAGCCTAGTGGTGGGCTGCAGGGTCCTGGCACAAAGTGAGCCCTCACTTCATTCTTCTTGTCCCTATTCTTATCACCATCAACACCCCATCACCCCGACACTGGTGCCAAAGCCAAAAAGGCCATCAGGCAGACCTCTGCATCCCATCTTAACAGATGACCCAGTACCCAGCGCCCTGCTCAACATCCCCAGAGCAGTGACAGGCAGGGCCAACACTTGGCCCAGACCGGGCTCTCCAGCCTGAGCAGACGGGTCTTCTCCATGTGACCTGCCCTTCCCCGACCCAGGGCCCAGTCCTCAACCAGCTCTGCGCCCCAATCCACACAGGGCCCCCAATCCACACAGGGGGAGGGAAACAGGAAACCCCAACCAAACAACAGCATCAGCGTTTGCACCGCACAGATTTTCCCAGTTCTATCCGGTTTCTCACTTGTTGAGAGGGAGGTACTTCAAGCCCCATCAGATGATGGACCAGAGTTGAGAAAAGCTCTTTCGAATCCTAGGTTATTCCATCTCCTCCAGAAGCTTCCCTGAGCCCAGGCAAACACTCCTCCCGGGGCTCACCTGCCCCCCAGCCCCAAACAGTCCCTTAGGGCCAGGCTCCAGGGTCTCTGCCTGGTGGCCCAGCTGGGCCCAGAGGGAGCTGCCAAGTGACAGCCCCCAGCTAGAGAGTCTCACTGAGGCTGCACACGTCTCTCCCACCCCAGGCTGGGAGCTCCTCCAGAGCAGGCAGGGACTGTAGCTGACTCCTGTCCCTGTCCCCAAGGCTGGGCACAGGGGAGCAAAACCAGAAATGACTCAACCCAAGGGCCCCCTGGAGAGTCCTGTCTGCATGAGAAGCCCGGTGACAGCCATGCAGCCTGAGTTTGGAGCCCCCACCATGGCACCACCTGGAGAGCTGCCCAGGCCCAGAGCTGTGCGGCTGGAGGGCGTGACGGGGGGGGGGGGGGGGGTTCTGTGTTCTGGGCCAGAACAGCCAGCTTCCCCCGCCTCCCCTCTCTACAGGCTAAGGAGGAAGGACTACGCTGGCCGACATGCTCTCAAGCACATAGACACAGACAGTACTTTTTTACCTGCCACGAAAAGTCTGCAGAAAAAGCCGCAGCCAGCAGTAGGCAGTGGGCTTTGCGGGGTGGGGAGGTTCTATGGTGACAGTGGCGTAGAAGGGAAAATGTCTCTTTTTGCTTGACACGCCCCTGTATGGCTGGAATTTGGTACTCTGTGCTTGTATTTTTAATTACCTTTACGCTAAAAGACTTAAAAGTAAAGTAAAACGAAGTGGACGAGAGGGCATCTGGGAAGGAATCTGGAAAGCTCTGGTACCCGTTCCGCCCAGAAGGCCGGGCACCTCCTTCCGTTTTGTTTCTCCTGCCTGCGCCGCACCCGGGCCAGCTGCTGTGGGCTGCCCCACATGCTGAGGACAGAGCACGAGAGGGAGGAGGCGAGGCTGGGAGAGCGGCCAGGAGTGCCCGGCCTCCTCCGACATAGGCACTTGGGGATCACAGAGTCACCTCACCTCTTCCCTGACTGCCCCTTCCCGCTTTGCTGCCTCGCTGCCCTTCACTCAGAGCCTGGGGCTGGACCCCGCCCCGCTTTGGGGGTTGGGTCTGTCTACCCCCTCCATTCCTGGCACATCAAGTCCCTGGGCTTCAGTCACCTATGTTTCTCTGGCCCAGGGCCCTGCACACAGCAGGTGCTCAATGAAAGCTTGCTAGACAAATTGCCAGGACAATCTGAAGGATCCTTGCAGCAGGTGATCATTTAGAAAGAAATGAAAATATGGATTACGGAGGGAGTGGCAGACAGGGTGGAGAAACAAAGAAAAGTTAGGCCTGCAGGCCTGAACAGGAAGACACCCAGACAGGCTTTGGCCAGAGCAGTTCAGACCCTTTGAAGAAGGCAGGACCCCTGCAGAGGTGGGGAGAAGTGAGCCCCCTTCTGAGGGTTTAGAACTTCCTGTGCCTGAAGGAACTACAGGGCCAGCAGGAGAGCAAATGCAAAGGCGGGGGGGAGTCCTATACACACACAGACCCGCAGACAGATGGACAGTCCCGTCAGAGCTGTGTAGTTATACCTTTGCTAAAGATCTGGATACCATGTGTCCCAGGGCTTTCTCTTAAATACCTCTGACCTTTCCTCCCTGAGCTCTTCCCTGACCAAAGACTCTTATTCACCGTGACAATGCTGGGCAGAAACACCTGGCTAGAGGGACAGGGGACATAGGCTGAGCAGGCTCAGGGTAGCCTGGGTCAGCCTGCCACTTCTCCGCTCTTCCAGGGCAGCATTTCACACCAACTAGGGTTAGTCCCTCTCAAGGCATGCACAGCTTCCAGGCTTCCATAATCGGCGTGACTCTACCCCTACCCAGACTGCCACTCCAGTCCCCTTTGCTCCGGTCCCCAGACTGTCCTGAAACACTGGTGCAGATTTACCCAGCCACACCTCTGCCCATATGGCCCCTCCTCCAGAAGGCCTTGCCTACTCCCCCCTCTGCCCACCTGGGTTCTATCCAACACTTAGATAAAGGTCTCTAAACTAAAGAGTATGGGCTGTATTTGGTCAACATTCAGGTTTTGTTAAGCCCACATAGCGTTTGACATTTTTAAGTTTTGAATCAATTGGCAACATTTAAAGATGTGAAATTTTAAAATGTCACCCAAAACGCTCTAGATTTCTGGCTTCTCTTATACATCCAAAGACCTGGTGACACATAGTACAGAGGCTGCCCACCCCCCCAGCAGTGCACACACTCTCCAGGTTACAAAGTGCCCCCCACACCTGTGGCTGCTTCAGCCAGGGGTTCCTATCGCAGCTGGCAGGACAGGGGCAGGACCCACCCCCACACATCTCTCCAGGGACACACTCAGCACCTGGCACACAGTAGGGACTTGCCTATCGTTTGTGGAATAATGAACAAAGACACAATGTCTCACCGTGCCCGGGATCTCCTGACTGCTCTCCACTTCCCCGCAAGACCCCAAGCATTCCTGGGGTCCCCCCTCCCACAGCTAGGCACACACGCAATGGGGGCACTGGGGTAAGCCATGGGGGCTGTATCCAGATTCCCACGTCAGTAAGTTATGTCTTCTAGAGCCCACGCAAAACAGAGCAGTGGTCCTAGCATGCCCCCGCCTTCCACACAAGTGGCAGGATTCCAGGCCAGCCCACAGACACTGATCCCCAGGACTTCTGTTAATCTGAAAAGGAGAAATTCGGCAGCAAGAACTGACAAAGCCAAGGCTTCCTCAATGCCCGCCTGCAGGAGGCCTGCCCCCCTTTGAAGCCTGCAGCCAACTCTTCCCTTTTTCTGGGTTTCCAAGGTCAGAGTCACATTGGCAGGAAGGGTTCTCTTTGTTCTCCTGCCTCTGACTTACCCCAAACAGTCACTGTCCCAGACAGCCAGCTCCTCAGCAGTGGCACAGGGGGCCCCTGCTCCTGCTGGGGCAGAGCAATAAGAAGGAGCCAGGTGCTGGCTGTGGCCCCAGGGGCCCTGCTCCTGGGATCCGGAGTCTCTGCGGGCCCGGCTTCCCTGCTGGCCTGGGAGCACCATCTCTGGTCCACAGTGCCAGTGCTCAGTGAAGCTGGTGGCAGAAAGAGCTGATAGCCCCCGGGATGCACTCACAGTCCAGGGGGTGGGAACCCGCTCAGGATGGGCTCAGCCTGGCTCTGCCCCTCACTGGCGGATGATGTGACCTCAGGCTACTTGCCTCCTCTGTGCTTCGGTTTCCTCGTTTGGAAAATGGGGAAATGAATACCTGATCCGAGACAACCAACCTAAAAGGACCCAAAGGAGCTTTGTGAATCAGGAAGTGCCACGCCAAAGTCAATTATTCCAGCACCTGGTGGAGCACCTGGCATGCAGTTGGTGCTCGATGTATCGTTCACGGTGTAAGCATTTATCGGGCCCTTGTGCTAGGCCAGAGGCCCAGAATGGAGGCCTGCCCCTCAGTGGGGCCCACAGACAACTATCATACCCTGAGAACTGTCAGGAAGTAAGATCAGAATGCTGTGAGACCTACAGGGGGTCGTGGGCTCCCCAAGGAGCGGGTGAGGGACGCAGGTCTTCTAAGAGCCCTCCCTCTCAGCTGCCAGGCAGCAGAAGCCAGAGTTGGGGCTGCCCAGCTGTAGGCTGCCTGGTACTCGACTCATTTCCCAACAGGCCTAGCTCAAAGAGAGCAGCCAGGCCCGCGTGGCAGCGACCCCATTCTCTGAAGGTGCCCACTGTGCCGTGTGCACCCAGACACATGTGCCGGGCGACTCACAGGGACACGGCATCTCTGTAGACCAGACCCTGTGCCACACCTTTCAGGTACACTCTCCTAGTGGCGCCCACACCTGGCGGGGGAGTAGCTAAAATACTGGGCTCCGGGGCGCCGCCCCTAGAGAGGTGGTGCTGCGCCATCCCCAGCAGGCAGTGGTCGGCAGAGCCTGGAGGGTCACGGGCCGAGGTTCCCGTGCTGGCTGTGCCCCTCACTAGCCCATGAAGCCTAGCTCATGGGCACTTGGTTTCCCCACCTCTCAGGTCACCTGATTCAACCCAACACACAGGGGACCGCCCAGCTCACCTCTCTGTATCCACATCTCCTTACCTCCCACTCCCTAAGCTCCCAGCCCTTCCTCACCTCCCACAGCAGCCTCACATCCCAAGAGGACAGGAAGATTCTAACCTCTGAGCACTGGGCATTTGTTCATGGGGTCCCCTCTGCCTAACCACCCTTCTCCCCCTCTCCCTCTGATGAGCTGCTCCTCTTTTAAACCTCAACTCCTGTCACTTCTGTGAAGTCCTCCCTGATTCCTTCCAAGAAGGCCCAACTCCTACCAGCCCCCAAGGAGAGAAGTGTGGAGAGAAGGAGGCAGGGCCTCCAGCTGCTTGTGTGCCTGGGGATGTTCCTTCCCCACTCTCGGCTTCAGCTTCCCCATCTGTGACAGGATCTCTGACTTCTTCTCATTCTAGAGCCTTAGGGATTAGTTTGGTTACGTGCTCTGTTGCGGGGTGAGGAGTGGTGGGGAGGGTCTCCCAGTTCACCCCAAGGTTCTGGGGGATTGTGAAGGAGCTAGACTCTACCTTGTTCTACCCAAAAGGGCAGGACAAGGACAGTTCAAGAGACCCTAGCCAGTACCCTCAGGAGACCCCACTTGCAGAGCTGACCCAATAATAACAAAGCACAGAAAGCAAGCACGGGAAGTGCGGAGCCAAGTGAAATCTGCCTGAGACTGGAGCAAGGGGCCGAGGGCAGGCTCCAAGCAGAAGGAGCAAGGACTAGACAGATGGGCAGGCTCCAAGCAGGAAGAGCAGGGAAAGAGAAGGAAGGAGGCACTCTAGAGAGGGCAGCAGCCTGAGACAGGGAAACCCGCTGCAGGGCAGGGCTCAGGCGTCTCAAGTGTTGCTGCGCATATCTCAAGGTGCTCTGCTAAGCATTTAGCCACAACTCTCATTTATTCCTCTTGGTATCCCTGTGAGATAGGAATTGCCCTTATCCCCATTTTACAGAGTTAAGCAAGTCCCCTGAAGTCAGAGTTGATGAGAGGCCAGCTGAGATTTGAACCCAGGCATCCACTTGCAGAGTGAGTCTGAGTAACACGAATAAACAGGGACGACCGGAGCAGAGAGGCTCAGGGGAGCGGGGGTGCTGCGAGAATGACAGTCTGGGGACTCTCGAGAGACTTGTTAAGACCTAGAAGTCAGGCTTTGTTTCCTTGCAGCCGGGTCTTAAATGGCACCCAACCGAGGCCGATGTTGTTGCTGAAATCTCTCCAGGGTGACCCCACCCATGCTCGGGAGAGTCCAAGGACCCCAGCCCCATACTTCCCTTGCACCATCCGCCTAACGGATGCAGGAGAGCGCGGGGCTGCTAATGAGTGCAGGAGCGCGAGGAGCAGGGGAGGGCTCGAGGCGCAGGGGAGGGCACGGGCGAGCGCAGCCAGTCAGGAGCCTGGGCTGTCAGCGGCCACACGACAGGCTGGCGCGGAGCTGTTGCCAGGGCAGCCCGGAGATTCTGCCTTCGCAGGCAGAGTGATTTAGAGCCCGGAGGTCTCTTCTGGGCCACCAGCTTGGCCGGCCAGGGGCTCCCCATCGAGTGCCTGGCCTTCCGAAACCTCAACACAGAATGTCAGGGGCCCCACCATAGGGGGGCTACCAGCATGAAAGGCCATCAAGACAGAGAGAATGGGCAGACATCCCATGGTGGAAACAAGTCCCTTGTCACAACACAACCCAAACAGAGACCCCGGCTGGGGGCTTGAGGGTCCGGAGCCAGCAATTCCAACAACCCAAGTTCATCTTGCAAGACGCCCAGCACGACAAGTGGTGGCGCCTGCCCGTCGTCTGAGGGCCTGGACCGGCAGCACAGGCAGCCCACGGGACTGGGGGCAGGCAGGACCAGGAAAGGCGGTGGAGGAGGGGGGGCTGAGAGGGGACGGCCACGAGGAAGGGGAAGGCGGGATCCTGACTGCAGTCCACCCCCACCCCACCCCGCCCGGGCCTCCCTCTGGGGCCAGTAATATAGCTGCCATCCAGCAGGATCGGACACAGCAGCCAGGACAGCTCCGGGGAGGGAGCGGCGACCATGCCTGGAGAGGCAATGTGATGTTCAATTACGAATGTGCACACGTCCTGCGAAGTAGAACGGGGTCCATACGGACACATATTAAGGCAAACGGCTGACAGTGGGATAAAAATGTGTGTGAAACTTAGGTGAATCTACCCAAAGGCAAGTTTGCAGACCCCTCATCAGGACCCCAGCATACTAGGGGTGGCCGCAGGAAGCGTGTTAACTAGTTTTCTGTGCGCCTGCGCCAGAAAGGACGCCATGTTTCCTCGTTTAGAAATGTGTTTCCACCAGTGTAATGAGCGGCTTTGAGTGACTGGATAAAAAGAGCATCAGGCATCACCATCCTGTCTGTACCTGCCCTAAAATTCAGGCGAGCTTAGCAAGCCAACCCTTCACATGCGGCCCCTTGGGGTCCAGAATTCTTTTGATCCTGAATCCCACCACTCAATGGAAAACCCTGGCCCGAGCCGATAAGGAGGTCCCTGCCATGGTGCCGCACGAGAACATGCTGGGCCATGAGAACACTGTGGCACCACCTGGGAGTGAATCTGTGGCGCAAGGTGCTTTTCCAGGGCAGAAGGACAAAGTTGGCGGCTGCCAGGCTTACCAGACGCTATGGGGCTGTCTTTCTGAGAGTGTGCTAAAATGTGTGTGCACAGGGCAAGGTGCTGTATGAGACTTGCCTTCACTGAAACTCTCTTCCCGGTAGTAGCAGGGGGCAAAGAAGATAGAGTCCCACCACCACTAACGATTACAGGCTACAGAGATTTACGGAAGGAACCCAACAACAGCTACGCGGCCACCTTGACTTAGGAGGGAGAGGAGCAGGGATGACCGATCGGAAATGTGTGGTGACAAATCACCAGGCTTACTGTTGAGCAGCCCGGGTTCCCCAGGTTGGTCAAAGAACCAAACTCAGGGGACAGTCCATTGTCCACCTGCAAACAACAGAGCACCATGAAAACACAAGCCCGAGAACAGAGTGCCCAAGCTGGGGCAGAATTTGAGGGATATAAGACTCTGGAATCCATCCATCGCCCGGTGGAAGAAAAAGTGTGTGGAACAAGACTTGATCTGGCTACTTCTGCTTCGCATCTGCCTGGGCTCAGTTTGCCACCATGGAAGAACAGGGACTGACTATGAGGAGACTCCAGATTTGGTACCCAGCGTCAGAGGTGTTGCAGGGACCCTGAAATACCACCATGAGTAGGTCTGGCCTGCTTGGTTTTCTGAGAGAGGGACTGGCTCCCCGAGAAGAAGGAACAAGACCAGAAGGCAGACCTCAGGGCACCAACTCCAGGGGGTTACTGATAACTCCCTCTGGCAGCACACTAGGAGCTGGGACAGGACTAGATCCCCTCTGTACCCTCAGGGCCAGCCACAGACCTGCCCGGAACCCCACAGGAGATGGCCTGCTGTATATCTGAAGAACTAAGCAGAATTCTTTTGGAAGTGGAATCTGAGCAGGACAAAGGGCCCTCAGCTGGGGCTCTTCAACCAGACCAAATAAACACTCAGCCTCTGCCAGGGGGGCTGTGGTTTATATTTGGAGAGGGGTAGGAAGAGTCAATCCAATCTGAGCTTGGGCTGAAAGTGGGCTTTCAGCCAAGAGCAGTAGCAAAGCACCATAGGCCGAGTTCCTGTCTCCTCTGGGGCTCAGCTCCCCACATTGCTTTGTCCTACCAGTGTCCCTGGGGGCAGTGAGGCTTGGCTCCCCAAGCTGGAGCAGGCAGTGCTACAAGGTTACTCTGCAGTCTGATAACCTGCCACCTCCACCACCAACATCCCTCAGAGGCCTGGGACTCTTCCAGAGAGGGGAGAATCCACAGCTACTCGCTGGAGATCTCAATACTTCAGTGGGTCTCCGAATCATGCCAGAGCTTGTCAAGAATACAGCCTGGAGCCAACTCTAGACCTGTGATTCTGACCCTCTCAGGTAGGGCTCTGGAATCTCACCAGACTCCTTGGTACCATAATGCTCTGCTGTCTCCAGGGACCAAGAAAAGGTGGGATGACCTCTGATGGCCCCATCCCAGTGCTCAAAATGAATACTTGGTTACGCCCCCATCTGCAGCTGCCACTTCCTAAAACCCTAGGAAGTCCATAGGTCCCCAAACACCTTGAACTGACCACACCTCCATCCCACTTCTACAGGCAGCCCATAGGCCCCACCAGATGACAGGCCAGCAGGGATTAATGGCAGGGAATAAACCAACCCACTTCATGGGGAGAGAAGTGCGTTAGAGAATTTTTTCAAAAAGGAGTCATTAGTTGACTTGGCATTTTGATCAACAGAAAATCACCCAAGTCATGTTGCCATTAGGAGGAAGCAAAGCCCCCCAAAAGCAGAGGTCTGGCTTTGGGGCTGATGGGGCTCCCTCTCTCTGGAATCTGGGATCTCCCCAGCTCAGGAACTTCTTAGGCCCCCAGCCCTACAGGAGTGCGGTCCTGGAGCTGGCTGTGGAGACTCCTGCAAGGGCAGCAGGTGCCAAGAGCAGCTCCCAGGCCAGGCACACAATTAGTTACAGAGGCCTGGGTTCAAATCTCTGCCATGGAAGGCTACATGATCTCTGGCGAGTGTCTTAAGCATCTTCAGTCTTAGTTTTCTCACTTGTAAAGTGAGCAAGTATCCACTTCCTAGGACTGCTGTGAGGGTTAAGGCCACACAAGCCCTCTTTTAGCTCCTTGCTCCCAGACACACTGGGTCTGCACAAGTTCTTCCCTCTGCCCAGAAGGCTCTTCCCTAAGAGCTCAGCCCACTCCTCCCTTCCTTGGGGAGGCTGTCCCCACCACCCCAGCCAGATCAAACCCACTAGTTCTAGGCTCTCCCGGCCCTCAGGGCACATACCTCAACCGTAATGACACCTTTACCTGTGCGACAGTTTCGCTGCAGCCTCTCTCCTCCACCCCGGGAGGGGCCAGGGCTGGCTGTGCTCACTCCTGCATCCCCGGAGCACCGCCTAGAATGTAGGGTAACTGAACAGTATCCCCCCGCCTTGGGGCCAGGCCATCGGAGCTCCCTGTCCCACCAAAGACTCCAGATTTGATCCCCCAGTAACTCTGATTCCAACCCCTGTGATACTCAAATCGGTGCCCTGCCCTAAAAGGACCTCCTCGGACCATCCACTACCTCTGGAGACTCACAATGCTACTAGCTGCTTCCTGAGGCTCAGCCTCGCATGGCTCTCCAGATTTCTCATAGTAACACCTTCTCAGAGTTTCGGAAGCAAACCAAAGTTATTTGCCAACTATTTTCTCCCATTAATCTCACAATGCACTTGCTATTCTCCCTCCATAATGACTCATTTAGCAGCAACAGAACAATTAGGCAGACCACAGAATATTGATTTTCTAAGTGGGAGAAATGTCCACACAAACATCTTTTCATGTCTGTCTTGGGCTGTCTCCTGCTACGTGATGGGGTGGGACCCTGGGAAAGCTTGGCCGCATCCGCTGGCAGGGCATTGGGGTGTCACACAGAAGCGCAAAAGCATGGCGTGTACAGGGGCGCCTGGGTGGCTCAGTCAGTTAAGCGTCCGACTCTTGATTTCAGCTCAAGTCATGATCTCGGGGTCATGGGATCGAGTCCCCTATCAGGCTCCACACTCAGCAGGGAGTCTGCTCTCTCTCTCTCTCACCCCCTCTCCCTCTGCCCCTCCCCCCACCCGTGCTCACTTGAGCTCTAATAAATCCAAAAAAAAAAAAAGCATGGCGTATGCAAATGTGAGAGTGTGTGTGTGCACAAGAGAGATCATAAAATTATCATGTGAAAACCACGATGATCCCATATGACCTAAGAACATTAGGAGGCAGGCACCATTATCACACCCATTTTAAAGATGAGGAGATCAAGGTTCAGAGATTCGGTGACTTGGCCCAGATCACACAGGAAGTTAGGAAGCCTGATCCACACCGAGCTCCGTGTGTCAGCAGAGCAAAATTCAGTTCATCAGGGTGTCCTTGTAGTGGCTTGCTCTCCAAGAGAACAAGGTGGCCGTGCCACTTGGGGGCAATGCAGTCCCTTTCACGGTGTGACCCAAGGAGACTCCTGAGACATAAAACAGTTGGCCTAGGTCTGGAGTCACACCTCAGCCTCAGTGCAGGCCCTAAGCCTAGCCGCTGTAAACAGGTTCACCCCAGGCCGCCCCCGGCCATCCACCAGGCCTGGGCAATAGCTCTCAGAACCACCTAGAGCAAAAGATGGTAGCTGGACCCACCTGCCCTCCGCCGCCCCCTGACCATCACCACCCGCCTGAGACAAGTGCCTACCTAGCTCCTGGGGCACTTCTAACATCCCCACCCTATAAAAAAGAGAAGGCAGAAGAAAAGAGAGTCAGGAATGGCTTGGTGAGTGGGACACCTAGTAGTTTTATGTCCATATCTGCATATGGCTCCAAAAGCGGGCCCCGCAGCTAGGATACTATTAAACAGGGTTTTAGCTTACCTCCTACTTCCCACTCCCGGAAACTTAGAACCAAGCTGGGATGGGGGCTGTGGGAGGAACAGGTCCCTAATGTCCCAAGGACCAATGCCAGCCAACATACTAACCTTCATTTGGAACAAACGGTTTCTTTGTGGCCAAGGGAAAAAAAAACTAAAGGTCCAGCTAGCAGACATGGGTTTAAATGCCAACTCTACCACCATCTATGGGCCTTGGGGTGAGATAATTATCCACTGAGTCTCAGTTTCCTTAACTGTAAAATGGGATAATCCCTGCCACCTCCCTAGCTGGTATGAGGGCCAAATGGTAATGATGAAATGCCACATACATGTTGGCTAGGGAAACTCAACAAAGGGGAAGGTTTCCAAGAGTTGGCACTGCCCAGCAGTGGCATGGACATCTCCCCATGACTGGAGATGAGCAAGCAGGCCCTGGAGTAGTCCACGTGGATGGATAGGAAGCAGAGCGTCCTATACACCCTCTAGGACACCCAGATGCACATTAGCACATTCAAGGCTCCCAGGACTCAAGCATTGAAGAAACTTACTTGCTTTGGTTCACTGGATGTTTCCCTGACCTGTTTGAACTATGGAATCCCCTCATCTCTTAATGGTCAAGCACTCATTAACATCTACAAGAATGTGGTGTTCTGTGGAAACCAGTTTGAGAAACACTCCTACAGAAGCTTTAGACGATGAGAGGAGGCAGGGTGGCCTTTCAAGGACACCACAGGCTTGGAGAGACTATAGGAACTTCCCTAATGTCAACAGGTCAGGAGCAGACCCAGCCCTCAACCTCCCTTTCTAGCATGGCAGGGAGGCAAGACCACATCTACAGAGGAAAAATTCACTTCCATAAAACAACATAAAAAAGGGACTTAGAAACCTCAGATACAAGTCACTCTCGAGCCACTCCTGACCTCAAGAAACCCAGAAACTTGGAGGGACTGAAAAAGAAGAAAGGCCTCGAGCAGAAATGCCCCTTTGTCCCCTGCTCCTGCCTGCAAACTCACCACCACTGCCCTTACCCTCTGAGTCAACAGTGGTTCCTCCAGGCTACCAGAAAAGGGAGGTAAGTCTCTACAACAGTTGATCACACTTCAAAGAAGAGTTAGTTTGTGGGACCACAGAAAGCAGGAGAATAGAGAATCCCAAATCGTTTGTGTGCCCGAGACCCCATTTGTGGGTCCTGGAAGAAAGTAGCAAATGTATTACCAGCCCCGCCCATTATGATGTTACAGGCATCACGCGGACCCCCCCACACACACATAACCCAGTGCCCTCTCCTCTCTCTGGGGTGGACTCCATGCCAGGAAAAGCCAAGGAGTCCGGGAACCATTGGCTCCCTGGAAGAGCTCCGGCAAACCCACCCATGGCAAACCCATCCATAATGGTGCAGTCTTTGCTCCCAGCAAGGACAGAGCTTTATTAATTATTCAGGGGACGGTGCAATTATGCAAATCAGTGGGCAGCCTCTGCCCGGCTGTTGCCTTCTGCAGGAGTCCAGAGGGGGATGGGGACGCCCAGAGCAAGCAGGGAGCCCAAGCTGCTGGGAACAAGAAGGGAGCCATCCAGGCCGCAAAAGGGGAAATAAATCCCTCATGCGCCGGGCCCACAGAAAACTGACCAGAACCAGCCCCACCCCACAGAGGAGAGCCGGCAACTGCCCTGAGGAATGATTCTGAAGATGTGGGGATGCCTTTTTCCAAAACAACATACCCCCATACCACCTGCTGGGCTAGCAACGCCATCATTCAAAGCTTACTCCTGTAGGTCCTGAAGGCGTGGAATACTTCCAAAGATCCTTCTTAAAAGCATGCTTCTAAGCAGAGGTAAGATCTCAAATTAGTGTTTACTAAAGAATGTTTGGCGGAGCACTGCGGCTCAGCAGATGCTCCTGGAGTGGGGCACGGGGACAGGAAGCCCTGGATTAATCAAGATGAAACTGGTTTCTTTACTTCAGGGCCTCTCAGGGCCTTCAATGTCCTGGATCAAAGAATGAGTCGCCTAGAGTGAGGATGCCCACAACCCCTGAGGAGGAAAATACCTAGCCTCACCTCCAGGAACCTCAGGAACCGAGTTTGAGAAACTCTGGCCACATTGCTCACTAAGCCCCCTACCAGCTCCATCATCCCTGGACTCTGAAATCCCTCAGACTGGGTTTTCACCGTTCTCATAAACAGCAGTCAAAAGTGTGGCCTCCACATCCCAGGGCAACTGGGTAAGACCAGCTCAGGCAGCTTGCATGGGCCGCGGGCAGAGCACCCGACCCTGTCCTGCCACTGCCCCGCGCCGACTTCCAGCCCCCTCGCAGGCCTAGCAGCTGTGCCGAGCACCATCTCAGGTCCACACCGGCCTCACAGGCCTCATCAGTCAGGAGTGCGGCCCCAGCCACAATCAGCGGCCCCGTGGGCGCCAGGCTCCCCATCTCCCCAGAGGTCCACAACAAAGGCTGGTCTGGGGAGTCCCTGCCCGCCATCACCACTCTGCTTTCCCTTCGCCCACCTGGGCAATGATGAAAGTCGACTCTATGTGCTGACCCTGGGAAGAAAGGGAGGTGCAGCACGAGGCCAGTTGGCCGGCCCATGACCTCTCCACCTGCCCGCTCACCCAGCACTACAAATTAATAGATCTAAATGCAGCCACAGCTCATCAGCTCTGCCAAGAGAAAAAGAAATATGGGAGCCCAGAACCCTGAGGGGCCCATGGAACTAGACACGTATAATCACTGATTAAGTACAAATGCAGGGAACAGTCACCAAGTGGGCCCTACCCTCACATCCTGGAGAACCCCCCCCCCTCCAAACAATGAGGCCAGGAGGAAGGCCCGCCTCCATGTCACCATGGCCGCAGGACCTGAGCACCCATAACAGCCCCCGGGAGCTCTCGTGTTCTCTCAGCAGGAAGACAGTAAACCACTCCAGAAAGATCTAGGTGCAAATCCCACCTCTGCAACGCACATGCCGTCTGACGCAGGGCAAGTGGCTTTTACCTGACGGAGCCTGGGTTTCCTCATCTGTAGAGAAAGGAGAAGGGCAATGCTGGGCGGCGGTTAAGAGCACAAACTTGGGAGCCGGACTACTTGGGTTCAAATCCCGGCTCTGTCATTCTAGCCGTGCGACTGCTGTGTCCCGGCTGTAAACCTGGGATGACAAGAGCGCGCGGCACACGGGCTGGTGGGAGGGAGGCGCCCAACGGGACGTGCCCGTTGTGTCAGCTGTCGCACTAAAGAGGGCCCAGGCTTTGAGTCTAAAGAGACCTAGATTCTAAATCCATCATGAGGGTAATCCCCGAGAAGTGATTTTACCCCTCCAAGGCCAGTTTCGTCACCCGTAAGATGGGGGGAGGATGACACGAGGGTAGTGGAGAGGATCAGATGACGCACACACAGCGCACAATGCCTGGCGCGAGGCAGGACGCCTCGTAAGCGGCGGGTAGTTGACTGGCCGTGCGTCTGTAAAATGAGCGTGTGAACAGACACCACGCAGATAGTGATTGACAGCGGGACTTTATATCATGAAGCCAGACAGCCGGGGTTTGAATCCCAGGTCGGCCACTTATGAGCCACAGGACTTTGGCAAGCTGCTCAGTCTCTCTGTGCCTCAGTTTTCTTCTCTGCAAAATGAGGACAGTAATAGCACCCATCCTTCACAGTGCTGTTGTACGGATGGAATGAGAGAATGCAGGCAAAGGCGTCGGGCGAGGAGGCTGGCCCCTCTGGAGCGGCCCCTCGGGGCAGCACAGCACCAAGAGAAGCTTGCCGTGAAGGGCGCCAAGACGAAAGGCACCTCGTCCGCCTGGCTTCCACGGCTCCGTTCCACGACATCTCCGGGGACCTCAGGCCCTTAAGGCAGCGCAGCAAAGCCTGGGAAAGACAACCCGCCACCCTGTACCAGCTGCTTTCCTTCCAGGAATCCTAGAATCCTCAGCACCGAGACATTAGTTTTTGGTTCTGCTTTGTTGAGATGGGGAAAGTGAGGCTCAGAGAGAAGCAGTGCGTGGAGTTGGGCCTTGGGCCGACTCTGGGTGACTGCCTCAGGCGCACGTACTATTGACCTCCTCAGCTACTGATGGCCCAGACTCCCCCTGCCCCCCATCCTTCTCCCACAACTTCCAGAGGGCACCTGGCCTCACTGGTGAGGAGTCCAGCCCACCCCACCAGGCCTGGCCTCTGCACAGACAGCCATCGCATCCCTGAGCAGAAACCCTCCAGGCTGTGCTCAAAGACCTCCACTCCCAGGTGGGGACCAAAGGTACCTGGTCCGGCCCTGAAATGCTGGCTAGTCCTGTTCTATGGGCTTTGACTCAGTGGACTTGGCCTTGAATTGCATGACTGCCACCTGCTTGATCCTGGTAAGTGACACCACCTCTGTGAACCTCCGTTTCCCCTCCTGTAACTGGAGAGCTGGCAAGACAAGTAGGCCTTGGTGGCACGGGTAGGCCGGGCACTGGGCCTGGCGTGAGAAGACACGTTCTAACTCCAGCTCTGCCCCTTCACCTCTCTGGGCCTCACCCGCCTCACCCGTAAAATGCAGATCACAGTCATGCATGCCCTAACTGCTCTATGCACCGCTGGGAGACCAGGGGCACTGATGTGAGAGCGTTTTACAGAGGGGAGCCCTGTGCAAGCCCAAGAGGGAGCTACTGGCACTTCTCTAGGATGGGAAGGTTCACTTCAAAAGCATCATTAAGCTTAAAAAGAAGGGGCATAGCATGATAATGGGGGGATTTTAGGCATCAATCAGGGAATGGGTTGCCAGGGCAGGAGGTCCCCCAATGTGTGACTCTGGGCTAGTTAAGCTACACTCTTGGAGTTTCGGTTTCTACATCTAGGAAATGGGAAACAAAAAACCCTCTTACTACGAGGCATCAATAAGAATACAGCACAGGCCGTGGCTGGGCAAGTCGCTGGCATACCCCTGGGGCACAATTCCTGCCCCTGTGCGAAAGAAACAAACTTTGGGCAGTGGTTCTCAAACTCCGTGAAACACGACCACTCCACCAGTGTCTAATTCTGGAAGGTCTAGGCTAGGGCCCAAGAATCTGTATTTTATCAGGGGCCCCAGGCAATTCCTCTTCATACAGGTCCTCCCTGCGGTGGGCTGGTCTGTGCTGCTCATGAGCCAGGCCCTCGGCTTCTAAGGCACAAGGGAAGCTTCAATCAGAGCCAATTCTGGGGCCCAGTTTCCTGATGAAACGTGGGGAAGTTGGAAAAGGAGGAAGAAGACAGGAAGGGGAATAAGGAGTAGGGAGTGGGACTGTGAGCAATCCATTAATCAATCCCCTCCCTAGCCAGAAACGATAATTGAGGCTCATACATCCTTCACGTGCTAACAGTCTGCAGCTGCAATACAAAGCTTTGATTACAAATGTCAAAAAGACAGGGCATGAAATTAACTTCCCCTTAGTCAGTGGGCACAGGGAGACACGGCACTAATTCACTGCCCTCAGTATGCAAACTCCCCACGACAACGTCGCATCAAATTAGGGCCTGCGCTGCCGGGTGGCATCTGTATCCTTGCCCAATGTGCTCTTTTACAAGTAGGCCGGGCCTGCAAACAAGGGCCCTGAGGGTGTGAGAAAGGTCAGGCCAACAGACAGGTGACAGGTGCAGGGTTAACTGGGAGGTGGCCAGAGCCAGCTGGGAGAGGGGGCCAGAGAAGGGCTCCTCAGCTCCCCTAAGGGGGCTGCCCACCAGAAAAGGGAGGGGAGGGAAATCATCCTGACAAGGAGTTAACTCACCCACAGAGCATTTGATGCAGAGAAATGTAAGGCCCACTCGCTAGCTGGGCCAATTCCTGCCCCGCTAGTCCCTGGAGGGACAGGAGGACAGACTGAGAGCCCCAGTGGTTTTCTGAGGTTGATCACACTGAGTTAGCAACCGAGCCAGGCCCAGGAGCCAAGTCCCCATAAGTCCTGCACTCTGTCTGCTCTAGCTTGGTCTGTGGCAGTCAAGGTACAAAGGGCAGCAGGAGGCTGGAGGTGGCAAAGCCCTGCTCAGGCTGCCTTCGGGAGAACCTTTAAGGAATAGGGCTTTGGGGCTGCTCACGCAGTTATTCACTGGGCAAACCCAGAGCACCTCCTCTGTGCCTGGCACAAAGTCCTCTGTTAGAGCTTCCAACCAGCCCACCCCATGCTGCCATCATCAGCTGAGGTCTTCGAGGTAACAACTCCAGGAGTCAGCACGCAGGCTTCCTGAGCGGGTGCAATTGCGGGTAGGAGGGGAAGACCTATTCTTGGCATGCCCCCAGGAAGAGGCTTGACCTCTAGCCTTGGGGTCCCTTCCTACCCTTCCCCAAGAATACCCAAGGTATTCCCAGGCAGGCTGCCATGGACCTTGCAGCTGGGGATCCTGTCTCCCTCTTTCCCCTGGTCCTCATCCCACCACCCACCTGGCTCAGAGGGGACCTCTGGCACACAAGTGGTGGCTTCCACAAGGTTTGCCTTCCAAACGCCAGGGACGGTTCTTCTGTGTGCATGCCCAGGTGTGGCATGTGGTGTGAGCTACAGACACGACATGGCAGGCAGCCAAGGCTGTGTCCCGTGCTATGTGCGAAACACTGTGCGTCCACCCACAAGCTCCCGCCCACACATTCCCACAAAGAACAGAGATTCCCTCTATCTCAGGAGGGGATGGTAACACAGGCCATCCTTCTGGCACTCCCAGCTGGCGGGGAGTGGGGGGGTGAAACTGAGTTTTCAGTCTGTCCTTTGAGGTTGGTGGACAGGCTGGATCACAGGTGACTCCACCAGAGCAGAGGGGGAGCACAGAGAGGAGGGAGCTGGCCCCTGGTAGAGATTTGGCCCTGCAGGAAGCTGCCCCACGCTCCTAGGCTCTTGGAAGGGGTAGGGGTGGGGGACTGCAGGAAGCAGCCCAAAGGCACTGGAGAAGTAGGGAAGGGGTTACTCTTCAAGGCAGAGTGGCCAGTGACTGTCCCACAGCTCAGGCTGGGAATGAGGCCCGGGCCATTCCTCACAGATGGACAGACTGATGGCCAGAAGACCAGAGTATCTTCATACAAGTGGGGGGGGGGGGTCTCTTTCACGCAGCCATGGTTGATCTCCACGGGGCAGTAAGCGGGCAGGTCAGAGTAAGGAAAGAGCTAAGTGTGCCTTGCCACCTGGGACAGAGTCGCCAAGCCAGCCAGGGGTGCTGAATGTTTTCCTTCTTGCCTTTTTGGTCCCCCTATGATCTCCAGCTCTCTTCTGTGGCCTTCTAAAATAGCCATTAATTAAAACCTGGTAATTAACTTTCTGGTTCAAGTAATATTTTGCAAAGGAATTCCATTAAAGAGTCGATTTGCATATCCTCAGACATAGGGGCCTGGAAATAAGTGGGTTACTTGTGGAGAATGCGATAGGCCCCTTGGCACCCCAGGCGTGGGCTCTGCTGGCCCCTGAAGGCACAAGGGGATGAAGAAGGCAGCTGTCCTCATGGCCAGGTATATGCCGAGCCCTGAGGTTCTCCCCAAGCAGGTGGGCAGTTTGTTCACAAAACTGGCCAGCTCAGTGGCCACACACCCAGACTGAAACTGCACACAGATGTGCACATGTGACAGCTCAAACACAGAACACACTATACACACAGTATGACCTGGTATATGCAAACACACACACACACACAGCAGTAGACGTGTACACATAAGAAAACAGACAACAATAATGATAGCAGTCAACACTTAGTGAGCACTTATTAGATTGAACCATATGTCTATATTCGACCTACAAAAACAGCCACTTCATATGGTCCAACCCAGTATGAAGTGCCAGGCACTGTTCCAAATGCTTTACATGTGATTAGTCATTTCAAACACACAGACGTGTGCAAGGACATTTGCATATAACGCACACACACCTTCATAAGGGCAGGTACATACTTGTAAGACATACAAAAACATGCATGCACAGATGTACAAATGCTTACGAGCTTGTACAAAGAAAGGCTTCTCCAACCTTTGAAACCCCCAGCCTGGGGCTGATCGCATTCCCACTAGCTAATTTCCACCGTTCCTAAAAATAATGCCCAGCTCGGATCTCTGGAAGATACACGAGGGAGCCACAGATCTAAAAGGAGGGTGATAAAAATGAGAAAGCAAAAAATAAATTGGTTCTTCCCTATGTCCAGGTTGTGTTCTGTGGCTTTCCCCTCCCTCTCTGGAGATGAGGCTCAGAATCATGTGCTCACGTGCGGGGCCTTGGTCAGCCCTGCCCCGCAAAAGTGCCCATGGGGCTCCAAGTACAATGTTGCAGACAGGGTAGGACCTGCTCACCAGGCCTGGCTTCTGTGATGGTCCCACCTCCGTGCCTTTGACTGCATGCCTCAGTTTCCATGAATCTAACAACCCTTTCATTGCTTACCTACCTTGCAGGGCAGACCTCTCAAAATGCTGTGTAAATGCCAGGCCTCCTTAGAATAATTATCGGATTAAGAATTAAACCTGATTCTCTTATGGAGGGGAAGGGAGGAGAAGGGAGAGGAGAGCTGGGTGAGCCTTCCTTGCAGGTAATTAATGAATTCCCTGCCATACCTCTTGGAAGGCAGGAGCCCATTTAACCAAGATCCACCTACATGGGCCTCTCAGAGCTGAGGGAGGCCGCACAGAGCAACGAAGAATCCTGCAAGGGGCTTGTCTAAGAACGTTCAGAAGGCAAAGGACAGAATTAGACAAGACTCAAAAGAAGCAGCACTACTGGCCATTAAACGCCAGAAAATAATATTCAATCCCTAACAAGCAATGAAATGCAAATAACAAAGAAATGCCATTTTTCTGCCTATTTGAACGACAAAGATCATTTTAATGACACCCAGTGTTTTTAAGGGTGTGAGGAAACAGGTGAGCACTCTCAAAAATCATTGGGGGAGTATAAATTACTACAGGCTTTTTAGTGGGGCGCATTTTTATCAAAAACCTGAAATTGTTTATATTCTTTGACCTAGTAATTCAATTTCTAAGACTTTATCCTATGGAAACAGAGACGTGAACAAAGATAAATATTCAAGTATTTAATTACCAGCATCATTTTTAATAAAAAAACACTGGACATAACCTAAACATTTAAATGATTAAAAACAAGTATGGCCCAAACATAGCTGGAACAATGGACTTTTAAAATACACATAGAAGTTTGTCATCATCCCATCCCACCCCCCCGCACCCCCTGATGTAGACAGGAACAAGGGTCACTCTGCCCCGCTAGTTACTGTATTCAGGTTAATAATGATTCTCTGTACAACCCTTTTTACTTTTCCAGGGACAGCAACATCCAGTATCTCTCAGAACCTCACAGAAGAACATAGCATGATTGCCTGATATTAGTCCGACGTTGTAGATGAGAAAACAGAGGCTTATCAAAATGAAGTGACTTTTTCCCACCTATGGTAACTCTCACTTACTGAAAACCTACAACATACTAGTCTAGCCTCTTTCACGTGTTATTATGCATTTAATAACATTTTAGAAACATTTAAGAAATGTGCAAGACCTGGTGTTGGTTGCCTAGGAAACAGCACTGAATGGGACACTCTCTATTAAACACATACTGAATATATTAACATTAACGTTTCCAAAGACATTATCATCATGAGACCCATTTTGCAGATGTGCAAACTGAGGCTCAGAAAGCTTATGCGACTTGCCCCAAGAATGCCTGGCTTCAAAGCCACACACTTCCCATTATTCCCAGAGACTATCTAAATTGCACAATCATCTCGACGTCACCCAGGGGAAGGCAGAGGACCAGACACTCCCTGTCTATGGCAGGGGAGGGAGAGAGGCAAGAAAGGCCAAGCCCTTATGCCCAGCTCCTCCGGCACCTACTGTCAACAACTAGAGCAGGAAAACGGATCCCACCTTCTATTTTCCGTTTCCCATTAAGCTTCTTCCCCTCCGCTCCCCAGGGACTGCCTCACCCAAAGGGGCTGAACTGATTCCTGCCTACTCAGGGCCACTTGGGGGTTCTTGAAGGCCCCCACCCCCACTTCCAAGTATCTCCCTCCCTAGCTTTACTCTGCCTGGAATCCCACCGTTAGTAACTTTCAGGTGTGGGAACTCCAGGCAACACACATATTCCTGAGAAGGGGTCATCAATCTCTAACTCCGCACACAGCAGCCCTGCATGCCTGCACCTGGCTTGCCCACGTTTACAGGATCAGCTCTGCACCAGGCCAACTGGGAAGAATGCGAAGGGGGTATGGCCACTTCAGAATAACTACAGGGGTAAAGGAACAGGTTGAGAGCCAGAGGGGGCATACTCTCAGCACCCGCGGAGGGCCAGAGTCACCCAGAAACAGCAGCACCGGGGCAGTATAATATTGCCGGCTGACCCTCCTAGCTACTCAGGACCATTAATAAATGAGTGACTTGGAAATCATCTTCTGGGAAGACAGAACCACCACATTCTAGATGGCTTTTACCAACATTAAGACAGCCTTGTAAATGAAGCAGCAACACTTCCAGCCTGCAAAACAAAAAAATGCTTCTGCCAGCACACCTTTCACCTGGAAAATCCCTGAGCACCATTCATTTCCCTTATCCAGGAGGCATGATTACCTGTCCTTGGTGCTTACTTCCAAAACCTCCAAAGAAGAAATGAGTGTCTAAGGGGGCCAGGGATTTTGGAGACCAGCTGGAAACCTCCCATAAGCCATTTCAGGAGAATAAGTACAAAGGCTCAAACCTGTCCTGTGGCCCTCGAGCCCCCCCGGAGCCCAGCTGTGCCCACCAAGCCCTGGCTGGCCTGACCCTGGCCTCACAACCAAGACATCGGCCCTCTCCCCCAACCAGCAGTGCTCCACGGCCCCACACCTGGCTAGACTCCTTTCCCAGGGAGCCAAAAGATTCCAACACAGAACCAACTGGTTTCCAGCCTCCAGATGAGAGAATTCCAGCGCAAAAAATAACCTCCACAACACAGCAATTTGCAGACCACAGTAGACAGCATGCAACAAAGCCGCTTCAGCGGCCCTAAAGCAGACAGCGTTATCCAAAGTCTGAACCCAACTGGCCGCCCCAGAGTGCCCCATGCTCTTTACTGACAGGGAGAAGCCACGAGGACCAGGGCTCACACTTGCTACCCTAGAAGCTTCCGCCCTCCTTCCCATGCCTATCCCTTCACTGAGGCTGCACTTACCCCCCCTCCCTGGCCAGGAACATGGCAGCCCAGTGGGGGTCCCCTGGAACCAGGACCCAATCCCCTCCTCACTGCTAAGCCAAGCCAAAGGCAGCCCATTCTGTCCTCCCAGCCTTCAACAGTACAACCACACCACGTCGGAGTAGAGGGAGGCTCCTCTCCACTCACCCAGGTTTGACCATGAGGGTTTGGGGAGGGGGGTTCCACCATAGTTGGTTTTACTCAGCCAAGTCCACACAGGACGACTCCAGGGACTGCCCCAGAGAAGTAGCTACCCAAGAGAAATATCTACCCATCCATCCCCGAAGCAGCTGATAAATCTATTATTTCTAAGCCAAGCAGCAAAGCAGGAGATCCCAGTCTCCTGACAAAGCCTATTTCAGCTCCAAGGCTGGGTCCAGGGATTTCAAACTCAGTCTCTCTGCCTGTCCGTGAGAAATCTGGGCTCCCTTCCGGTGCCAGAGAAGCCACCAAGCCAGATTTTGTTTATAGAAAATTAATAAGACAATTCCACACCACTGCCAGTGACATTCTGCTCCAACTGCTACTGTTAGCACCGTTTCTAGAAATGAGCTTATAGTTTCCCTCCCGAACCCCAACCCTCCCCGCCCCCACCTCTCGCCCCTTAGGCATTGTAGCAAGGCTGACCTGACCCGAGACCAAGCTGGGCAGGACCTGCTCGAGGTCATCTGGGCCATGCCCCGACCTCCAGCCAGGAGGCTGGGGTGCCAGCCAGCACTTGCCGGCTTCTGGTGCAGGCCTCCCGCTGGAGGGAGGTAAACATGGCATGCACGCTGTCTGCTCCCGGGAGGGCAGACACACTCAGAGGCCGGACCGCCTGCTGTCTCTCCTGCTCCCCGGACAACCGACACATGCACACAAAACGGGGTACGTACACAAGCCCCCTCATGCGGGTGCAGAGGGTCCTGACCCCCGCCAAGGAAAGCGCAGAGAAAGGCATATTCCTGGGGGAGAAAGCCGGAGGCAGGGGCCGGGCGGAGGGAGGAAAGCAGCAAACCGGGTGGCCTGCCGCCCAGACAATAACAAAGATGGGAAGCGAGATTTTCAAAGACGCAGTGGCTGCACCCAGCGCTGAGCTCTGGCCTGGCTGCATGCTCCTGCCAGGGCACGCCTGGTCCCCCGGGGCACCACGGCCATCAGAGAAAGGCTGAGGGTCCTGCCTCAGGCTGGGCTTGGCAGCTGGGGCAGGAAACCAGCTGCAGGCAGCGGTGGGGATGCACTGGAGAGAGCAGCTCTGGGCTGATGGAAATTAAAGGTCTAGTAATTCTCCCCGGGGATGGGAGGGGTGCTCTCCAGGAAGATGCTAGGGGTCAGTTAAAGCCACTCAACCTTGGGCAGGAGTTGGGCTATAACTTGTACTCCTCTGCCTGATGGAACCAACGGGGAGGAGAGAGACGTTTTTATTCTACCTGTGCCTCCCCTACAGGGAGTGCCAACTTGCCAATCATACTCAGGGGCACAGCCCTATGGAGGCAGATGCCAGGGGCCTGAGATGTCAGGGCTGAATGCTGAAAAGGCTCCTTGGTGCCTGCCTGTTCTTTCACCTCCACTAGCTGAGCACGGACACGTTCTAACTGGCACCGGAATCTATCACGGTGCCTGTGCCCAAGTGGAAAGGTGCCGTGGCAGGTACGGCTCAGGGAGGGGGACCCGGCCCAGAGACTGTATCCGCCCAGTGCCCCCGCACCCGGACAGGATGGCTTGCCCTTGCGAGCTGAAGCCTGCTCTGTTGCTGGTGACTGGGAGCAGGCTGAACCACCTCCTCCCTCTCCTCCTCTGCCCCACAAGCCACCTCCCCCTGGAATTTCCACACCTGCTCCTGGCTTGCCCAGGAACAGGGAACAGGAGACACCCCTGGGAGTGGAGAGGTGAGGGAGGGAAGCAGCTGCCCAGGCTGGAGAGGATGAGGCCCTTCTTCCCTAGCCTCAGGCAATGCCCCTGAGCTCAGAGCCCCGGCACCGCCCCCTCTGCTCGCCCCAGCCCCCAGCGGAGCACGCGCCCTACTTAGAGCAGATGTGCCCCCTAAGCGGCCCAGCCCCCTGCTCCTCCCCTCCAGATGTTCACCCTTTTCCTCACCACTGGGTCTCGGCAAAACCCAGCCGAAAATGCCTTTTGTATCGGACAGCCGGAGGCTCCAGAGGCAGGGGGATGGGTCCTGGGGGTGGAGGCGCCACTTCGGTCCCCAGCTCCGGGCACTGCACCGCCCGGGAAACAATGCCCACCTCGGCGAGGCGAGGCGAGGCAGGACTTCTCGGCGAGGGCACTTCGCGCCCGGCCTCGCCCCGGGCCGCGGGCACCCCCTCCTCACCCCGCGGGAAGAGAGAAAGGTCCTCTCGCCGTGCCCCCCCCGTCCGAGGCGGCCCCACAAGTTGCCGGAGGGCGGCGTGCGGTGCCCTCCGGCTTCCAGCGCGCCCCAGCCCCGGCTCTCGCTTTGTCCCCGCGCCCTCCGGGGCGCATCCCGGGGCGGGGGCGCGCGGAGGCCGGGCCGGGCGCTGGCGGCGGTGGGCTCACCTCTCATTGTCCGCGGCGGCGGCGGCGGTGGCGGCGGCGGCGCTCCGGAACCCCGGCAGGATGTGGCGGAAGCTGTGGTTGCGGTCCAGCTTGGGCTGGCTCTTGGTGCGCTTGATGGAGCCCTTGAGGCGGCGGCTGAGGAAGCCCTGCGCGCGGGGCGACAAGAGGGGGAAGGGGAGGCGGGGTTAGCGCGGCGGCGGCGGCGGCGGGCCCGGGACCCGCGCGGAACCCGCGCCCTGGCTCGGGCGGCCGCGCGGCCGAGGGCGGGCGCGGGCTCGGGCTCGGCCCCAGCTGCTCGCGGCCCGCGCCGCCCG
>NW_022589724.1:20769909-20819395 GCF_004348235.1 Phoca vitulina | reverse complement strand
GGGGAAGAGGTGAGGGGGCCGCCTCTTCGCAGCCCCGCCGGCCCGGCCCGCGCAGCGCGGCCCAGCCCACCCCGCGCCGCCCCCCGCCCGGCCCAGCCCGCCACGTCGCCCCCGCCCCCTAAGCCGCTGTTGCCATGGCGACGCCGAGGCGAGCCGCGCCGGCCGCGGCCGAGGCCGCCCGAGCCCCCCGGGCGCGGGGGCGGGGCTGCGAAGAGGCGGCCCCCTCACCTCTTCCCTGAACGAGGGCACGCCCCCACCCACCTAGAGGAATCCACGCCCGGCACCCCGTCCCGGCTTGACTCTGTGCGGTCCTCCACTCACGAGGTCGGTGTTCCCAGCCCCAGGTACAGGTGAGGGAAACTAAGGCTCTGAGAGAAGGCGTGTGATCTGTCCTCTGGGGCCAGCGCCTGGTAGTATCCTGGCCACCCGGCCCCCTAGGCTGGGTGCCATTCCTTCAGCAGGCGACCGTCACTGACCCTCAGGGTGAAGCCCCTTGCCTGGAACCTTGGTACTTCAGCAGGGACAACCACCTCAAGGACAGGGTCCCTAGCACCTAGCTCAGGCAGGGGGCGGAGGCTGAAGGGTTTGCTGAGTATCCCTATTGCCTGCTTCAAGATTTGCAGCCACATCTGCGAGAAGACTGGGCCTTCGCTTGACCTGCTGCCGCAGGGCCCCATTATGACCCATGGTGGGCAGGGGTCCGTTCCTAGGACGAGTATGGCAAACCTCGGCCAGGGCCCCCATTCAGGCCATTTCATTTGTCCATCTACCAGGCTGCACTCGCAGGACAGAGCTTAATCCACCCCCAACCCCAGGAGTTCCTGGTCCCATGGAAGAGACAGGGAAGAGAGCAGGCAGGTTGAACCAGTGCTCCCTTGTTAGGTGAGGGAAGATTTAGGGGCTCAAGGGGCCACAGGCTGGGGTGTCCAGGACTTGCAACTACAGAAGGCTATAGAGGGAGAGGAAAACTCATGGGAGGTGAGAATTCCCTGAGGGAGGAATTTGCGAGGGGTTCTGGGGTCTCATCCCCCACCCCAGCCTCAATTCCAGGTGGTATAAGGACAGAAGCAAAGGGGATAGTAACTCATTTTGAAGTGACTGTTGTACACGATCTGATCACCACCTTTCATCCATCATACAATAAAGAATCCAGAGGTGGATACTTGCTATAGGCCATGCCCTGTGCTGATCTGTCCATCTCTATGGCCCCAGCACCCTAGTCATGATGAGGTGAACCATTAGCTGTACACATCATCTCATGTCATCCACACAAGAAAATGACAGAGAAACATTACCCCTTTCAGCAAATGAAGAAACCTCACTCAGAGAGATAAGATGACTTACCCAAGGACACACAGTTTCCAGGCCTGCCTAATGCCAGACCTTTTATCACAGGATGCCCCTCCTCTGCCCACCCTCTGCAGGCTTTCCCTTTTCCTATCTTTCCCCCCTTACTCTTTCCTCTCCCTTGGTCTCTCTGATCCAAAACTCTGCACATCCTCTAGGGCCTACGCGAAACACCACCTCATCCAGGCCTTTCCAGGCAGCGGGGTCCAAATGCCTCTCACTTGGCAGCTCGGTGTCACCCAAGCTACTCTAATCAGCTGTAGTTCAGCAAATACCTCTTCGGTGTTAGGGGCCACAAGAGGGACCCTCCTCCAGAGAGCAATCCCTAATGGAGAGGGACCACAAATGGTGGCAGGCCAAGGAGTAGGCTCTCTGGGAAACTCGGCATGAAGGCCGGAATCTGCACTTGTGTGTAGGCTCTGGGTGCCCCAACCTTGGTCTCGTGCCCGTTCGGCGGGGAGGGGAGATGCACCTGGTGAACTTGGACGGGTTCATCTCTCACAGGTGTTGTCAAGCAAGTTCCCCAATGGGCTTATACTTTGTCTTGGTTTTTATTTTCTACACCGAGGAAAATTTCACGATTTTTACATTCTTGTGGTACAAAGAACCACGAGGCATTTTTCACAATTTCTGTAGTCATTATGTAGCTATACTGACAGCTCTATCCTATTTCTGAGTTCTTTTTTTTTAAAAAGCGTTCTTCCTTCTAGGAGGTTGAGTGGGACCGTGACACTTCCTCTTCCCCGCCCCTCCCCCTAGGGCTAGACTTCAGGCTCCTCTGACAAGCTGCCCCCTCCCTGAAGCTTACCATCCCTCACCAAACCAACAATGACCTTGGGGTCTCAGACTCTCTGTAACATTCGTTCATTCATTCATTCACATTTATCGAGAGCCTACTATGTGCTAGACAGCCAGCCGTTAACACTATGAGGGAAGCAGAGTGCAGATTAATTAGAGGACAGGCGGCTCAGATTCTTCAGGGGAATGGGGAAGGTCCCTGTTAACCCCCCCCCATCACACCCTGAAGGACTTTGTGTCCGCCAGAGGACCCAGCTCAAGGCTCTGGATATAGCGGGCTTAGCAAATGCTCATCCTCCCAGAAAGCCACAGTTGGAGGGGGACTCAGATCCAGAAGTCTGGATATAAGGGTGAATGAGACCCGGAGAGGGGAAGGGACTTTCCCAAAATCACATAGCAAGGTTAATCAAAGACCCCAGACTCCAGTTCCCTACTCTGCCCAGGCTCACAGCTTGCTTACTGACCTCTTTCATGGGGTGGAGGGCCGAGGTTGGCTTTTCACCCAGCCCCGGCCTGGCTGAAGGGAGAGGGGCCTTTTCTCCTTTCCCTTCATGAGCAGGTCCAGGGACACGATTTCTGGAGGAGGCTACATCTCCAAACTCAAGAAGCATCTTCAAGTCAGAAAATCTCATTCTAAACCCGAGTCAACCTTAGTGAGAGGCAGTGGGCAAATCATGTCCCTTCTTTCAGGAAAGCAGGGTCCTTGAGGCCCACTTTCTAGGACTGCTGTGGAGTGGAGCTGGTTCTGAGCCCTGGTTTGCCTGTCCCCTGCTCCCTGTTCTCAGCCACTGGCCCGCTCCGAGCCTCAGTGTCCCTATCTCTAAAATAGACTAGTGATGGTACCTACTTTATAGGGTTGTGGGAAGGATCAAATGAGGCAGGCTATCACCGGTAAAATAGTAAGGATTCAGCCACTACACTCCATAGTTGCAGCTTTATTATTATGACTACTGATGTTGGCGGGAGAGCAACCACCGATTTTTGCCCTGAGAAGGGACATGACCACCACGGGCGGGAGTCTGTCTGGGCTCTCCCAGGAGCCTGAAGGCTGTCTCGCAGCAGGGACAGGCTGGTGTCATGCCTAGTGGATGAATGAACACGCTTGCAAAATGATCCCGGAGCCATGGAATGTCATCCCGTTTGGTAGTTTCGAACGCTTTTAAACAAGCACTTTTTTCTAAAGCAACCTCACAGAGACTCCCAATGTACAAAGTGTGCGAGCTGGGGGCGGCCGGGGCTGCTCAGGGGGAGGCCTCAGCTTTCATTCACTAGAGCAGGGACTGAAAGCTCAGCGAGCAGCCAGTGCACTCCGTGAGGACAGAGCCCGCCAGATGGGGTGTGCGGCCTCTACGGTCCCCTGTGCCCAAGGCTGCTGCCTGCGGGACTGGGTGGGAACAGCTGTGTCACCTCTGCCCCTCTCTGTGACGGCCGGCTGCCCATTCCAGCTGATCCACACGGCTCCCCTGGGCTTCCATCCATGCCACCGACCAAAGTGCAGGGCAGTCCCCAGTGGAGGAGAGAGAGGCCTGTGGGTCTCTGGAGGGAAGGACCCAAGTTCTCAGCAGCTCCCTTACCCCTTTCCAGCCACTATGCCACCATCCTGACATCTGGCCCTAACCCTGCTCACCCCTTCCTCAGGATGTTCTGAGAAACTTTCTCAAGGGCCATAGAGAATTCCAGAACATGATTTGTTCATTCACCCATTTCAGTCAATTCCAAGTGATGTCAATGAGGAGAGATGACCAGTTGTGGAGCCCCTGCTCTATGGGGTCACTGCCCATGGCACTCACCGGGCCCCTCCCAAGCCCTAGGAGGGAGGCCCAGGAGGGTCCAATGCCTGTTATTGGGAATGCAGGGAGGATGTGTGCTGCAGAATACAGAATGTTTGGGGTTTTCAGAGGCTCAGAGAAGTTAAGCCACTTGCTGAAAGTGGCAGAGCTCTTAGGTGGCCAAGCTGGGGGGTTCTAGCCCCTGGGGTGGGCAGGGTGGGGGCCCTCTCCCTATGTGCCCGCATATAGGCCCCAAAGGCCAGACTGGGAACCAAGAGCTCAGCCCCAACCTCCCGGGACCACAGGCCAGACCAGAGGAGAGAAGGGGAGTGCCCTCTCTCCCTGACCACAGGTCAGGGCCTGGCCGCTCCGGGTGGGGACACCTTGCCCAGGCCCAGCCTCCCACATGCCTCATGCATGAGTCACCTAGGCAGCACCTAGGGGACGACAGGTTTGCATTCCAGCGCCACTACTTGGGCACCCAGAAGCGGCATGTCACCACTGGTCTCGGAGCCATGTTCAAACCTGAGTGTGAAGCATGGGACACTGTGCCTGGCACATAGTAGGTGCTCTGTCCCCACGGGTGACTCCCTTCCCCCAACTCCATCATCTGTTTGGCGCTGCATCCGCCATCCTGTCTCCATCGCCTTCTCCCCTTCCAACACCCAGACCAGTGAGCAGGCCTGACCTGCCTTTGACTCCCACTGAGACCTTGCTCAGGATGGAGGCAGAACCCAGTGGGCTCTCCCCCAGCCCAGGCCCCGCTCCTCCTCCAGCGGCCGTCTCTAAGGCCTGCACCCAAACAGCCTTCAAGGAAGGAAGCTGTTTTAACAGGTGCGTCTCTCAGGACCTTTCTGCAGCTTTGCACGAATGCCAAAATCACACCTAAAAACACAAGAAAGGGAGGGGAAGACCCCATCTAGATGGTTCCACCTCCCTCAGCCCCAGGAGAGGAGATTGGCTGGGCACACTGGCTGGCAGGCAGTCCCAACAGCTCAGCAGGCTCAGGCTCCGGCTCCGGGAAGAGGTCCTGCTTCCAGAGTCACAGGGAGAGCTGAGAGGGCCCAGATCGGGCAGCCAGGCCAGAGCCCACATGGTACAGACAATGCCCCCGAGGCCCAGGGGGGCAGGGCGCTTGCCCAGAGTCACTGAGTGAAGCAGTGGCAGAAGCACGGCAGAACCTAGGTGCCCTGTCTCCTCACCCAGTGCTCTCTGCAGCACCCCAGACTTCAAGAACCTCTCAGGCTCCCCACATTTCCTCTTTCCAGGCCTCGGTCTTCCCTTCTGTATCATAAGGGCTGGGTTGGGTGATCACCAAGCTCCATTCCAGCACTGATACCTGGTGATTCTAAAGAGCTGAAGCTATGGGGCGCCTGGGTGGCTCAGTCGGTTAAGCGTCTGCCTTCAGCTCAGGTCATGATCCCGGGGTCCTAAAATGCAGCCCCACATTGGGCTCCCTCCCTGCTCAGTGGGGAGGCTGCTTCTCCCTCTCTCCCGCCCCTGCTCATGTTCTCTCTCTTTTTCAAATAAATAAATAAAATAAAAATAAAATAATAATTAATTAATTAAAAAGCTGAAGCTAGAGCAGCTGCCTTCCACAGCTGGGCTCTCCAGTGCCAGCAATTTCTCTGGCTTTGCCCAAGTCCTTCAGATGCACGGTTCCTCCTGCCCTCCCTTCCCTGTTCCTGGGGCTCTGCCCTCAGCAAGCTGCCGGGCTTCTCTGACCTCCTGCCCTGGGAGGTATGGACCCCTCAAAGAGGGTCCCAGCTGGAGAATGACTCACTAATGGTGGAAGGTCAGACATCGTGACAGGGGTGAGAGGGGAGGCATTTTAAGCCAGGATTAAGTCAGTGCCTTCCTGGCAGCCACCTATTTGAAGGCCACTCTATGCCCACATAACCCTCCGCAATTGCCTGCTCTTTTGAACGTAAGACCTCCACACTCCAGCATACCGGGAGAAGGCAGCCAGACTACTTGGGCCACACAAAAAAGAACCAATTCACGAGCCATGAGAACCAGCAGGGGGCCGGACCTTGGCACACAAGGGTCACTCTTGCATTAAACACTCATTGGTTAACCGTACTTAAACACATTCCCATGGAGAAATGCACACAGCCAGAAACACACACAAATTCAAGGACATGCATGCATACAAAGACACCGAAGGGGGGGTGTGCCCACAAAGGAATGCATGGGTAAACATACAAGTCTCCTCACCACCCCCACACACAGATACACACACATAAACATACGAGCACATTGACTAGCACACATACAGATCCACACATACAGGTGTGAAACATGCAAATAAAGATACGCTGAAAAAAGCTCACAAATACACATACATGCTCAGCTGTCACCAGGTACACACAGAATGACACACAGGCCAAACACCAGCCCGTGTGTGTTCATGTTCACAACCACAGCAGGAAGGGAAAGTGGCCCAGAGAGCCCCGTTCAAAGAGCTAGGAGCCCAAATCTCGGATCCAAGGGAAGAAAATGCTGTTGCTACCATAGTTCCCCTGATCTGTGTGCAGGACCTTACTTTGTACCAGAATCTCAGGACATCCTATTTGCTTCTCTCACACCCTGAAAATTGGCCTTCCCAGCTCCCTGAACATGTGGTTTTTTGGGAGTCTTGCAGCCTGGCAATTGTTCTTCAGGGCCCCACCCCTATCCAGAGCTAGAGACCCCTGCCCCAAACATTTCTCCTTCTGCCATCATCATACCTAAAACTCTACCTAGGTCCCAGGATTACCTCAATCTCTAGGAATGCGCAGGTAAAATGCAAATACTTTTCATCCCCCCTCCCCCAAGACGCATGGTAGAAAAGGGTTCCACCACTTAGTGGCTATGGGCCCAAGGCCGGTGACCTAACCATCCGAGTCTGTTTCAATTTCTGTAGGAGGAAGACAACAGCAGCCACCTCAAGGTTGTTGTAACAAGTCAATGAGATCATGCATGTAAAGAACTTAGCCCATTTCCCGGCACGCGGTAAACGTTAGCTACTATCATCATCATGGTCATTGTCATGGTTTTTATTGCTTGGACTTTGACCACCAGGGGCCAGCCCTGCCCTTAGCCAGAAGGAAACAGAGGGCAGGAGTTTACCAAAGCAAACTGTGTAACCCAAATCCCCTTTGATGGGGAAGACAGCTGGTCAAGGCTCATTCAGGGTGTATTCCTTGAGCCTTCCCATGTACTGAGTCCTGGAAGGGACTTTCTGCCCTCAAGGATCCCATAGTCCAGCTGGAGAGGTGGTGCTGGCCCTTCCTAGACACTCCCAGGAGTCTCTTTGCTGCTTTGCTATCTCCAGTCTTGCCTCCCTTTCCTTGTCCACTCTCCACGGGCATCCAGAAGGGTCCTTGATAAAGCAGATCAGATCCTGCCCTAACCAGCTCCACCCCCTTCCACAGCTCCTGGGGCTTAGGGATAGATGCCTAGATCCTTGGTAAGGCCCCTAAGGCCTCTCATGATCCATCCCCTGAGCTCCAACCTCCTTGTCTTCAGTGGGACTTTCGGAATTACCAGCCCCTCCTGCCACAGGGCCTTGGCACAGGCTGTTCCCACAGCCTGGAAAAGAGGCCTCCTTTGCCCAGGGGATCCTGCACACCCTTCAGTCTCTCCTCATAGTCTCTCCTCAGGGGCCTACCAGATGCCCTGGGATTAGGCCAAGTCACTCTGCAGACTTATCACAGTTGTAATTATACATGTGTTTATTTCATGCCTCCCTCCCTCACAGGATTGTGGGGGCCATAGTGGCCTGGGTTCCCAGTGCAGGACGCCTGGCAGGTATTCCTAAATACTTCCTGAATTAATTAACAAATATTTATGATACGAAAGAAAAAGGAGAAAGTTGAGAATATGCTCTGGGAGGTTTTTTAAGGGATTCTACTTGTAGTCAATCTGGGTGGGCTTGCTGGAGGAGGCAGCTTTTGAGAGTCTAACAGAAACATTGAAAGTGAGGCAGTGGGGGATCTTGCTAAGATTATCTGGGGTAGGGAAGCCACATATGAGAATTCCAGGCAGAATCACAGCACAGGCAATGGTGCAGAGGTAGGAAAGCCGTAAGTCTGGCTGCCTCAGAGGCCCATGGAGTGATCACAGGTCCCTCTGACCTCCAGTTACACACCACCACCTGAGCCCAGGCTGATAACATGGGGCATAACCCCCCCCACACACACACACACACACACACAGTGCAGAGGACACCCAGGTCAAGAGGTCCCCTAAGGAAGTCTAAGAGGAAGGAGGAAGGGGGCATCCAGTTGGGAAGAGGATAAGCATGTGCAGGTATGAGGAGGGAATGAGGACAAGAGAGGACCTCCTGACACGTAACAGTGCCCAGGACTGAGTGGCATCGTGAACAGAAATCAGACACACATTTCTGAGGTCTCAGGAAGGGATGTGATAACCCAGAGCAGCCTGGGAGTGACTCACTGCCCCATAAATCCTCCGGCTAGCCGACACTTGCCTTAGCATAATCAGCCTGTCCCAGAGGTCTGGACAGCTACACACCCTTCATCAGCTCTTTAAGCCCTTGGCCAGCTCTGACCTCGGGGTGGGGAGTCCAGCACCGAGGGCCGCCTGGCTGCAGGGAGGCTGACTCCATCAGGGAGCCTCACCCCTGCAGCAGGATCTCCACTTTCTCCCTCTGCCTCCCTCCAGGCCCTGCCTGAGGTCCCAGCACCAGGCCAGTCTTCCTAGGGTGACTCACTGACGTTGGTGCTTAGGCCCTGGGTCCTATGCTCCGTACGCTCGCTCTGCAGGAGTGAACACTCTCAGCAGAGGCCGCCTGGCAGAGTGGTGAGAAAACCATGTTCAGAGTCAAGAAATGTGAGTCCAAAACCCAGCTCTGCTATTAATAATAATGAGGACTGTTCCAGTATGCTAATAAGAGTAAACCAGATGTACTTATTCAGCCCTGTCTAAGCTTCAGGCGCTGTGTTAGAGATTTACAGGACTTACCTCGTTTAATTCTCACAATCCGACGTGCAGATGAGAGAATGGAGGCTCAGAGAGGTCAAGCAACTTTCACAGGGTCACACAGCTAGGAAGTGGCAGAGCTGGGGTCAATCCAGATAGTCTGTGCCAGAGCCGAAGCTCTTCCATAATCCCATTACCACACTGTAAGGCTCTAAGCAGGCATCTTAGCCTCTCTGTGACTCACTTTCCCCATCTGTACAACGAGGGGATTGGTCTAGTTGAGGTCTAAATCCTTCCCAGTGTGGGCATGCTATCTTTCCCCTCCCTGGTGACCCACGTGCAGGTGACAACAAATGGGAGGGATCTTCTGGACAGCACAGCCTTCAGGAAGGAAGGGTGTTAGTGGTGGGGACTCCAGCTCTGTGCTGGAAAGTGAGATCCTCCCCGCCCAGCCCCCAAGCACCCAGCTGGCCCGGAGTAGCCCCTGAGCAGCAAGGCAGGGAAGAGGTGCTATCCTGTTTCTCCCTGCACCAAGAGCCACCAAGGAGCACCAGGACCCCAGGGTGCCCCAGCCCCAGGGACAAGTAAACGTTATACTGGGAGGGAGAGGTGAGAGGCGGGTGGCAGCCCCATAAATCCACCTGAGTGAGCAATGCTTTTTAAAGCCCTTTTCACTACAGGATACAAAACGCACCATTTTGGGAGAGGATTTTATAGGCTATTTCTCCTCCTGGGTGATTTACCATCTGCAGGCCTGGCTCACCTGGGAGTCCTGCCCCTGAGGGATCATGGGAACCCATGGGGTAGAGTCAAGGTCAATTTTACAACAAGGGCCGGTGTCCTTGCCAGGGCTCTGTGGTGGTCTGGGTGACTTGTCCTGAGCTCTCTTCCCAAGATGGTTGGCCACTTGGCCCCAGAGACACCAAGTGGGGCTCTCAGAAGCCAGAAGATCTCTGCTCCCCTCCCCTCCCCACCCAGCACTCACTCATGGAATTCATTCCCTGCCTCTGTCTCTCTCATCCACATTCACTGCACAAGCCCATCCAGGTGCCCACCATAAATGAGGCCCCGTCTCAATGCCCAGGGTTCAGATAAATCAGAAACAGTCACTGCCCTTGAGAAAGTCACCGTCTGGTAGATGGTTAAATCACAGTCTGTGGCCTAGGGGAGGGGATGCCTGCTGGAGTGAGGGGAGCGCGGAGGAGGGAAGGAGCTCTCAAGGCAGGGAAATGGGGAGGATAGGACCAGCCTGTAGGAAGGAGGACCCTGAGGCTGGGACAGGCCTGGGGGCACCAGTGGCAGGGGCTGGATAACTCCCCCCCCCCGCCCCACCCCCCCGCAACCATCTAAGATGCTGGAGCAGGGCAGGGTAACAATCATGGCTTGTTTTAGGCATTCTTTAAGCAACTCCACAGGAAAAGTAACTCATCCCAATGCAGGGCCTTGTATCAGAAACAGATGTCATGCTGCCACCTCCAAAGAGGGCCTCCTGGCTTTGGAAACAATTCCCACCCGAAGACTCAGAGATAATTATGTCTATAATCCAACCCAAATGCCACTTGATGTGACAGACGCAATTGCTTCATTTTCCTACCATGAGGGGGTGGGGAAGTGAAGGCATCTGAGCCCTGCCCCCCACATCCAGTCTCCTGCCCCCCCACCCAGAAGAGAGCCTGCAGGGGCCACGGGATGGGGTGGGACGAGGGGAGCAGTTCCCTTCCAAGCCAGGAGTGTCTGCCCTGCACAAACACCTCTTGACCCTCGGGGGCCACGCGGGCTGGATGCAGGGCCAAGACCAGATGAGGCAGGGAGATGGGGAGGCCCAGGTTCCAATGCCAGCTCTATCCCCAGTTGGCTCTGTGACCTGGGACAATGCACCTCCCCTCTCTGGGCCTCAGTGTTCTCTTCTACAAAATGGAGAGAATAGCAGCATGGTGGGCAGAGCCCGGGCTGGTGCTGTGGGCCGGGCTCTGCAAGAATTTCAACACTGTACAAATGGCCAGGGGCTGGCAGAGCCGGGATGTGAACCCACGTCAGTGGGACTTGCAGCCCAGGCTCTGACCACCACCCCATCTCTACCAGAAGACCAGCCTTGCTCTCTTCCAAATTCCTGGCAAGGATGGAACAAGACACCTGCAAACCGTCAGAGAATGGCCATGATGGAGTGTCTACTGGTCAGCCCGGCGGCCCTCGGGGTGGCCAGCCTCAGCCTGTGCCTCTCCTCTTGCTGGAAAGCTGCGTTGGCCCCAGGCCTTGCCCCACTCCAATGTCCCTAATTAGGGTCCTCTTTCCTGGGTCCCCCAGCTCTCTGGCCAACCCGGGTCCAGTCAGCTCAGCCACCAGTGGCAGGCCCAGCTGTCCATAGGCGCTCCTTGATTTGAGTTCTCCCCTCCACCCAGTGGTGAGCTTTGCGGCTAGTAGTTTAGCTCAGCTGGGGCCCTGTGGCCCTGGGGGGCACACAAACCCCTGGGACTTCCAACTCTCCTCTGGGAGTGGCTGTCCAGGCGGCCACTCGCTGCCCTCTGCTGCCCCCAACTGGTGGGAGACAGCCCTGTGCAGACACCTGCCGCTCCCTCCATCTGTACTCACCACCTGGGAACTTGGTCTCTCGCCCCTTAGGAATCACTTTACCCACCTCCACCTCCTGCTGCCAGGGCTGAGCCCTAGAAGCTCTGTCAAAGGCAATGTCGCATTGGGGCAGCAGATGATGGGTGAGGAGGGAGGTGTCTGTCTGATTACCTGAGGGTTTGGGGGAAGGTGTCGGGTAGGAGTGAGCCCCACCCACCAGAATGGGGGACAGGCGGTGAACATTGGCTGAATGCTTCCCCTGTGCCAGGCACTGGGCCCTCACAGCCACTCCGTGAGTAAGGGGCTCCTGTGCTCATTTACAGATGGGGAAAGAGAGGCTCAGAGTCAGGCAATGATCGCATCCATTTATTAATGGGGCCGGCAGCCTCTGAGCCCTACCAAATACCACAGCCCATCCGCAGTCCCAGGCCTGACCTCAGGTTCAGGAGGTTCCAAAGAGCCCCCTGTCCCACCCACATCCCTGACCCGAAGAGCATCCTGGTCCACCCTGGCTGCCCTGGTCAGCTCCTGCACCTGGGTTGTCTGTGACAATGTCCCCATCTCTTGCATTCCCACTGCAGGAAAGGAGCCTCTCCCTGCAGAAGGTGAGCACACACACCAAAATGATAGTAATTTTCCTTTTGGGTTTGAACAGTTTAATAACAATTAGGCTCCAGGAATGGCAGGGGCGGAGGAAGGCTCTCTCCACCACCCTCTCTTCTGGGGAACATTGTCAGATACCGGGCTGGGAGACTCCAGCTCACAGGGCTCGACTGAGCCAGGTATTGTGAGGAGGGGCTTGGAGCACCCATCTGTGGGACCCCGATCCAGGGTCCAGCACCACTGCCTTGTCACAGTCAACCATGGCTGCATGGCTTGACCTCCCCACGTCGGCTTGGGGGCCACAGACCTAGACGTGTCCCACGTGAATGCACATCCAAGGTGGGCCAAGGGCAGCCCGGAGTGGGGGAGTGCGCCCCGACAGGAATTCCAGGCAAGCCTCCCCTCTCTGGGCCTTCGCTGTACCACGTGTGCAGTGACAGCATCGGCTCATCTGATCTGTGAGCCTGACCAGCTTTTCTGTCCACCACCCCAGTGCCTAACTGGAGCGGCCCGAGCTGAGAAGGGGCACTAGTGCGACAGGCAGCCCAGGAGAGGGCAGCGTGCTGACGAGTGGGCAGGAGCCACGGATGCCCTTTCCCTTCAGCCTCTCCTCCCAGGAAACCGACCAGATGGAGGTGGGGAGAAGGTCTCGACTGCAGGGAAGAGAGAGGGCCGGAGCAAGCCAAGCATGAGGAGCCCTGAATCGGGGGAATGGAGAGACCTGGGCTCAATCCCAGGCTCTGTCCCAGACGTGCTGTGTGACGTGGGGAAAGGACCCTACCCTCTCTGAGCTTCAGTCCTTCCTGTGTCCAGGGAAGACTTCATGATCATTTCCAACAGCCCTCAAGGGTGGTGTGGAGGGGGACCCTCACAGGCCTGCATATAGGCAGGACAGGTAGACAGCTGAAATCTGGGGAAGGTGCAGAGAGAGAAGCTGCAGGAGCGGGAAGAGGGGCAAGTAGCTGGGAAATCCTGAAGTCCACATCCCAGAGATCTGCTGGCTCCACTCTCACCCAGCATCCCCGGCGGCTCCTGGGTCCCACAGGGGAAAATCCAGAGCCTTCACCCACTCACTTTCCTCTGCAGCCACCCCCCACTTCATGCCTCCAACTCACCAACACTCTAACCCCATGGGGCCATTGGCTTGTTCCGATTGGCTTCTGTCGCCCCCAACTGGAATACTCTTTTCCCTTTGTTCCCGACAAACTCCTACACATCCCTCAAAACTCAGCCCCTCTGAGCCTCTTCTAGGAATTCTTCCCTGCCCTTCCTAGCCAACGGGGACTGCCCCTTGTTCTGGGTGCCCACCGCACCCCAGCCACGCCTCCAGCACAGCTCCAGGACCAGCGAGGGTGCGCACAAATAAGCATCCAGTAAAAGCGGGTAATTGAAAGGAACTAAGACCCCCTTCTAGAAGCATCGGCAATCAACCCGGTACTGAGTTTATCTGCAGCTTCCACCAACCCCCTGGGCCTTCCCCTCCCTGACACTTCTCCTTCTCCATCTTGCAAAAAATAGCCCTGAGACCTAATTTCAGCTAAACCTTCAAACACGATTCTCCACTTTCAACTTCCTGAGGAGGAATCAATTGGCTGTCAAGTTTCCCAGAGCCTCTGCCACCTCCCACACCCCAGGCCTGCCAGCTCTCCTCAAGGTCGATGGGAGGGGGTGGGGGCAGAGGAGGGAGAGGGGAAGGACCCAGCCTACACCAGGGGCGGTTGGGTCTGGGGAAGGTGGTAGGCTGAGGGGACCTGTGGGGAGGGCAGGATTGTCATCACTACCTTCCCCCCAAATCAAACCATGAATTCCCAACATGGAGTGGCAGGTGACAGGGCGCAGCATGCTGCTGTGCTAAGGGTTCCTTGGCTTTGGGAAGGGAGATGGGCCCATGCAGCGCCTCTGGACCCAGCCTGACAGTCTGTGCAGACACAGGGCCCCTAGCTTGCTGCCTGCCTGCCCTCTCTGTCCCTCTCTCCCTTCCAGGATTCCCTATTGATACAGAGAAGACAGATCTGGGTTTGAGTCTTGGCCTCATCATCTCTTTAAAGCCTGACAGCTGAAGGCCAGAGATGGGCAGGAGGTCCATCTGGTCACCTGCTTCCAGTTTCCTTCCCCATCCTACCCTCATCCAGGGTCCTCCACAACTTTCAGGGCACACACCAGCCTGCTAGCACCGTGTGGTCCTAGTGGCCCACTCCCAGCTGGATGGTGAGCTTGCACAAGTCCAGCCCCTCCCAGGCTCTAGTCTTCATGGAGGAGGTAAAGAGGTAAGTCCTAGACAATACAACATGTTGCTTCTTCACTAAACTACACGGTTGCAAAGGGGCACTTCCGTAAGAGGTGGTGACATCCTGTCACCCGAGTTTCAGGTGGCAGTGAAGACACCAGTTATTCAAGTATATCCTGTGCTGTCTCCCCTGTCTCCCCCAGGCAAAACCATGTTCCTGAGTTCCCTCGGGGGGATGCACAGAAGAGTAGTCAGCCACGTGCGTGAGGATGTGGCTTATGCGAGTGCATGTGAGCAAGCATAAGCGGGGGCGGGGGAGAGGGTGTGCTTTTTGTCCTTCACAGGGTCTGGGTGCAAGTGTGTCCCCAACACCCAAGACCCACCCTCCCCCAAACACCCTGTCCTCTGCTCTCCACCCTGACCCTCCCTAGATCTGTACTGTTCTAAAGCCAAAAAGGGAAACACAATTCCAAGGACAGCGGTGGATTTTCTATATCAAGTGTCTACCCTGGGTCAGACCTGGGCCTATATGCGCCAGGACTCCCGAACATCCACTATAGTCCTTCAAGGAAGGGTGGACATTCCCTACTTTACTGATAAGGACACAAAGCTCACCGAGTGACTAATGAGGTCACACAGGTCATGGAAGAGCCAGGATTTGAACCCAGATCCCTACCTCTGAGCTCTCCAGCACTTCCGAACTCTGAGCACCAGCCCAGGAAACAAACTCACACCCCTTGGGGCGCCTGGGTGGCTCAGTCAGTTAAGCGTCCGACTCTTGATTTTGGCTCAGGTCATGATCTCAGGGTCGTGGGACTGAGCCCCACGTCAGGCTCTGCACTCAGCGTGGAGTCTGCCTGAAATTCTCTCTCCCTCTGCCCCTCCCCCTGCTCACGTGCATGCTCTCTCTAAATAAATAAATAAATCTTAAAAAAAAAGAAAAGAAACTCACATCCCTTTCCTTAACCACTGCACACGGAAAAGGACCAAGGTGCCCCGAGAAGGACACAATACGCGAGTGTCTAACAGTCCTGGCATCCAGGCCTGGCTCCATCACTCCGGAGCCGTGTGACACCGGGCGAATGACTTCATGACCTCACGTCCCTCAGCCTCAGTTCCCTCATCTGTGCAATGGAGCAACTCGTGGTACCTCCCCTCGGGGTCACTGTGAGAAGTGGGGAAAATGACAAGGGAACACGCCTTCCAGCCTGCAGAGCCCGGCCATGCAGTGGGGGCCCCTGAGTCCTGGCGCCTGAGGGCCCAGAAGGCTGGGGCTGGCTCTGCCCCACGCATGGTTTCCGCACCAGGACACGGGAAGGGAAGACGCCAAGCCTAGCCGGCAAGTGACAGCCACATCAAGGTGTGCTGATACCTTTAACGAGCAGCAAAAGAAGGGGGAACAGGGAAAAAGCCACACTGAGAGGCTCCGGGAGGGCAACGGGGGGCAACAGCTTTCCTCCTCACAGCCAGGAGCGCACGCTCACACTCTGACGTCAGACGGGCTGGGTCTCAATCTTGGCTCCACCATTTATTGGCCCTTGGATCTTGGCTGAGTGACTTCCCCTCTCTGAGCCTCCATTTTCTTGACTGTGAAATGGGGTGATCAAAGTCAGCTTCAGGGCTGTCTTGAGGATTAAAAAAGATCACCAATGTGAGACCGGAAGCACAGGCAGGTGGCTACCTTATTATGAGTCATTGTTCCCTAAGGCCCCTGAAGGCTCAGCCCCAGTGGCAGGTCTCGGCCTCAGCTGCAGTTGACTGGAGTCGGGGTCACCCAGGGGTCAGTGCCTTGGCCCTCCCTGCAGGCTGAGACCCTCTCCCAGGGGCCCCCGCCACACCCGGGGGAGGGACCCTGAACCCACTCTCAGCCTGGGCTTCCCTTTCCTCCTCGCTGCCCAAGGCTGATTCAGAGCCTGAAGCTCCCAACCACCACTTGGGGGAGCCTGTTAAAATGCAGATATCCAGGTTCTGCCCCTGGCCCCCTGCTCTGAGATCTTGAGGGGGCCTAAGAATGTCTTTTGCAAGCATTTTTATGACACACAGACAGGTGGGAGAATCAGTTGCCCTGGGGAAAGACCAATCCCTTAGCCTGGCACCTGAGGCTCCCCCTGACCCAGACTCAGCCCAGCTTCCCAGCTTCACCCCCTACCCTGTCCTCCATACCCCTCAACTCCAGTCCCACCGAGCATTTTGCTGTTCCACAAACACACCAATTTCTCGCGTGCCTCTGTGCCTTTGCAGCTGTTCTTCCCCCTACCTGGAACTCCCTCTCTCACTGTCCCTGGAACTCCCTCTCTCACTGTCCCTGACTACCCAATTTCTACTGACCCTTCAAGACCCAACTCAAAAGTCAGCCTCTGGGGGGGAAGAGCTGGTCACTCCTAGCTCACCCGGAGCCCTGATATCGCACTCATGGGGACAGCCAGGCCTGTGCCCTCTCTGTTCCCTCTACCCAAAACCCTCTTCCCCCTGCTCCCCATAGGGCTGGCTCCTCATCCGTTGGGCCTCAGCACAAATATCACCTCTCGACCACACCACCTCCAGGAAGCCCTCCTGGTTTTCTCTATCACAGCAGCCTGCTTTTCTTCACAGCACATAATCTGAACATCAGAATGTGAGCCCATAAGTTCAGGGGCTTTGTCTAGCTGGTGCTCTGGTGGCCAGCTTCTCCCACTCAGCCCCAGTCCCAAGAAAGAATGGGACACAGCTGGCCATAAAAACTACTGAATGGATGGATGCAAACGTCCATCTCCGCTATAGACCATGAGCTCCCAGGGGAAGAGACCGTGGCTACTACTTCTCCCTGTCTACTAATTCTCCATGCCTCCAGTGGCTCACAGAGCTCCGGACTGAGAAGCACATGGTAACATGCTGGATGGGGAAGAAAAGGGATGCCAAACTGTGCGTGCTTGGCAAGGACACAGAGAGTCAGATGTTAAGGGTCACCGCATTCTGTCTCCGTAAAGTTGTTTAGGTTTGTAAGAAAAAGGTGTATGCCAGTGGGACCACGAAAATCAACAGCTAAAGTATATATGCCGTGTTTTGTCAATTCCAAGACATCATCAATTTTAAGATACAGCAATTCTTTTATGTGTCTCCAAGAGAGAAAAAAAAAAAACATAGCAATTAAATCATGACACACCACAGGCTGTAACATGAGAGATATTAATGTGTAAAAATAAAAACGGTGCCATCCTAAGAGTTGAGGAAGCGCGGTGTGCGTGTGCGCACGTGGGCTGTGTTTATCTGGCCTCGCACTAGACTCTCTCTCCCCCAGCCAGCTTGCTCCAGGCCCCATGGCTGCAGGGCTGGCTGTCCTGTTTCTGCCCCCTCCCTCACAGGATGGGACCCCCACGTGGCCCCCAGGCTGAGCCACCGAGAGGGGAGCAGCTGAGCGATCGGATACCTAGAACGAGGGAGGCTGGATGCTCTCCCGGTCCGTGAGGCTCCAGGAAGGGGGCCCGCGGGGTCACAGAGCAGCACCCCTGGCCAGGTAGCGATGGTGACGCAGAGATAGTTACCGTGACCCGGAACGGAGTAGCGGCCGAGGGCTCCATGCTGGGGCTCTTCTCTGACAGGCTGCCGGGCAGACTGCGCCGGGAGCCTGGCCTTTCCTGGGGCGACTCTGTCAACAGAGGGAGAGAGAGCTCGGTGAGGACGGGCAATCGAGGCCACTCAGTCCGGCCCTCCTGTCATGCCCATCCTGGCCAGGACAGCAGACAACTGGTCCCCATAAAATAGTACAGTCCCCATGGAAAACAGTTTGGCGGTTCCCCCAGAAAGTGAAAGACAGAATTACCGCATGACCCAGCAATTCCACTCCTGGGTATATACCCCAAAACCTTGAAAACAGGGACACAGACACATACACAGACTTGTATGCAAATGTGTAAGGCAGCATTATTCCTAACAGCCAGAAGGTGGAAGCAAGCCAAGTGTCCATCCACAGATGAAAGGATGCATGCAGTGTGGGAGAGCCATACAACGGAATGTGGTTCCATCACAAAAAGGAACAAAAGTTCCGATACACGCTGCAATGTGGACGAACCTGGAAAACACGCTGAGCAACAAAAGCCAGACACAAATATTGTATGAATCCACTTACATGAAACACCTAGAATCGGCGAATTCACAGAGATGGAAAGCAGACTGGAGGTAACCAGGGGCTGAGGGCGGGCGGGATGGAGAGGGTATGGCTTAATGATAGGAGTTTCTGTTTGGAGTGATGGGAAAGAGTGGGAAACAGTGGTGATGGTCGGACAACACATAACATACAGCACATAAATATACTCAATGCCATTAAATTGTACGCTTAAAAATGATGCAAATGGCAAATTTTATGTAATATGTATATATACACCCCAATTTTTAAAAAGATTTTATTTATTTATTTGAGAGGGAGCGAGAGCACCGAGGGAGAGTGAGAGGGAGAAGTAGACTCCCCACTGAGCAGAGAGCCGGACGCAGGGCGCAATCCCAGGACCCCGAGATCAGGACCAGAGCTGAAGGCAGATGCCCAACTGACTGAGCCACCCAGGCATCCCACCCCAATTAAAAAAAAAAAGGGTGTCCTAAAACCTGTACTTCAAGTCATATATCTTGTGACATAATGAGCTCCCTGTTACTGGAGGTATACAAGTAGTCCCTTCAAACATGAGAATCTGTGATCTCCGGGTTCTAATTCAGACCTTCTTTTCCAGAGGCCTTAAACTTGATGGAAGTGCAAGGGCTGGCTGTTTCCAGGATCAAGCGTAGCAGCCCGCTGGTTATTCTGTGTAGCCATGGGGGGCCCAGTGCACCACAGCGTCCCACAGTTCAAGAGAAGCTGGAAATCTGAGTTTTTTAAAATATGAAATATTCTGATTTTTAAATGGTGACAGCTCATTTAAAACTCATGGCCATGATCTGAGCATGTCTGTTCAGAACCTCCCAGGTCAGTGCAAGCTGGTCGCTTTCCCAGCTGTTCCCTCACACCATGCTCGCCATGTTCAGCACCGGGTGCCTCTTTTCCAGGGCTCTGACTGGGACCCCCCCCACAGAGGTCTCTGGGCCCAATGCCATCCTGCAGGCCCTGGAGGAGACGCTTGGCGACCCCTCTGTCCCCCGCTGTTGGCCCCCTTCTGGCTCCTACAGCGACAGCCTGGCCAAGCCTCCTATCAAAGTTCTCACATGGGGGGTGCTCAGGAAAGGCCTGTTGGTTCGCAAGGAAGAAAAAGGATAGGGCAGAGATTTCCCTGGTATGCGTGCACACACAGGCGTAGTCAGGCGCATGCCCGGCAAACACACATGCACTTCCACATCTGTGCGTGTACGCACACAGACTCATCCCCAGGGACACGTCCGTGTGAGGACAGGTGGATGTGTGCACGTGCACAGGACAGATGACCAGGAGCAGGCTTTCCCAGAAGGCAGAAGGGGCTACTGGGGACAATGTCTACCCCTTCCAGTCCATTCCCTCATTGCAGCCAGATTGAACAGGGGTCTTCAGACGCGTGGAAGGCCAGAGCTGAGCCTGTCACCCCCCCAGGACGGGCTCCAGTACAGCAGGAAAGCCACGGGGGTGGGCCTGGGCATGGCTGACCACCAGGCAGACCTAAGGCAGGGGTTGATACCAGGTCTGGATGTGCACTAGCCAGCCCTGGGCCACCTCCTCCAGAAAAGTTTCCTCCACTCGGCTCCTCCTCAGCCCAGTGACCGCGATCTCTGAGGGCCTCAGTGTCTTGCTTGTGGTGCTTCCTGCTGAGAACCTTCCACCCTCCTCCTCCACGGTCCCTGCTAGTCACACTCTAGGAGACACCCGCTCTTTCTGGAGGTTTCCCTAGGAAATCTCTTCTTGTGCTCCCCAGTCTACTTTCACCTCTCTCCCCAACCCCCGGCACCCCACCCCCATCACCTCCACCTGGGTGTCCACCATAACCACTGTGTCCTACCCACGTGTGAGGCACTGTGCTCAGCCTCCAGAAGCCCTTCAAGAACTTCCCTCCCTCCCCCAGCACACACACACACACACACACACACACACACACACACACACACACAGAGCTCCATCAGCCCTTCCTGGGCAGGTGGGCCATCATGGCTTCAAGCAAGACACATGGAGTCACCTGTAGGGCATGAGGAGCCCAGCAAGGCTGCCTCTCTTCTGAGACCAAGACTGATACTCCCCCCAACCTGTGCAGAATACCTCCTCTTGCCTCCTAGGTCTGAGCCAGGAGGCTCTCGGGGGTTGCTTGATCCAACCACCCATTTTACAGATGAGGAAACTGAGAGGAGAGGAAAGGAACTTGTCCATCAGCCGCTAACCCAATAGGTCTAGAGCAAAGACACTCTCAGGTGCTCCCAAAATAGCCTTAAACTTCAATCCAGAAGCCCTGGCCATGCCCCATCCCTGTCAGAAGGCAGAAAGGCAGCAAGGGGGCTACAGGGCAGGAAAGGATAGGAGTCGGCTCTCCCTCCTGCATAGAGTGGCCAGTTCTTCTCCCTGACCCCTGGAGCCTCCCGGCCAATGCCCAGCACAGGGCCCTGCCCTCCAGAGGAAACTGAAGGGGAACCTTTGGACCTTTCCAGGTAGCTTCTACTGGCCCCGGCTCTATTCTCCACTCTTCTCCACCCTGCCTTCTGTTCCAGTGGGCTGACCTGTGTGGCCCCCACCAACCGAGCTTCTGGGCCCCCCAGCTTCCATGGGGTTAGGCCAGCGCAGGGGTGGCAGGGGGGAACTGGTGCAGAGATCAGGGGAGGGAGAGTCGCCCAGGCTGGCTGCCTCCCTCCCTCCTTCCACTGACAGTCCCAGCTATTATCAAGATGAGCCTGTCTCCTGAGCCCTGGCCCACCTCCCCTCCCTAAGCCTCAGTAGATCATCCCTGGTTGTCACTAGCTCTGGGGTCCTGCACTCTTCCTCATGATTCCCCACACCCGCCCACACCTCAAATCATCCTAGCCTAAGTCCCATCTGCTTCCTGTGGGACCCTGACTGATCCACCAGGCAGGATCCCAGCTGCCCAAGACCCAGCCCCTCCTCCACGGAGGGGGAGGGACGGGGGCGGGGTGGGGGCAGGCCAGGAAAGAAGCCGTGTGGTGCTCATGGTCCTCAGGGCAGGGTCCGGGCCGGATCGGGCTCTCTCCCCATCCGACACCCCAAATGGCTTTCCCAAGCCTGCCACAGGCTCAAAACACAAAGTTAACAACAACCTCATGGATCACTGAGTTCTGAGCCAGCATCTCTCTACCTTCTCTTCATTACCATTTCCCCTGGAGAGGGGTCTTTTTAGACATTTTTTCCCTAGTTCCCCCCCCATAAAACTTTAATACCACGTACCCAGTAGCTTATCTTTATGACCTGTACATATATTGGGCTTCATACAAAGAAAGAGTGAGAATTTTTTTTGCACCCTCCCTTCCAAGAACCAATTTTTTTCGCCCACTTGGAGCACTATCGCGCCCACTGAGAAGGAAAGTTCTGGACCCATTCATATAGAATCCCCACATGACAACTTGGACAGCTGTGGTGAGCTCCATTTTCCAGATGAGGAGACTGAGTTCTCAGAGGCAAAAATGACTTCCTCTAAAGTTCCGCCCAGTAGGAAGTAAGAGTGCATGCCGAAGCTCCTTAAACTGCCCCCCCAAACCCCCACTGAGGACCTCACAGAAGGCTGAGGATGCCTGGAGCCTGGGGCAGGGGGAGGAACGCAAGGCGGGCACTAGGAGACGGATTCAACCTGGCCTCTGCTGCGTGACTCCAGGCCAGCTCCTGATTTATCAGCAAGCCAATGAGTCAGGGGGTTAGAGCAGTGACTGTCTCAATCCTCAACTACCAAAACAAAAGCAAAGACAAAAAAACAAACCCTCTTTATTTTACAGAGGCAAAGAATATGGAAAGTTGACCGCCTCCCCCCCATCCTCATTCTGCCTGCAGGGATTTAGCCTGAGTCCTTGACAAAAACCCAGATGCCTATGCCCTTTGATTTAGCAGTGCTTTTTTTCTAATTTGGGGAAGCAGACACTGGGAGGCTCAGGCCCTGTGCTCCCCGAAGGTCTAAGCAACACAGCTGGGTAAGTGACCTAACACTGTGCAGCATGAAGCTGGCATCCCTAGCCTTGGAGCACTGATGCAGGAGTCTCCCCTCAGCTCAGACTCCTTCTGTGACCTCCACATGACCTCGGGGCTCCCAACCTGCAAAACTAGGCCACAGGACGAGCCGATCCTGGATCCCCTTTCCACCACGAGGTCAAAAGAGTCTCCATTTTCCCAGGAACGCCAGGCTGTCTTCCCACTCCTGGAAGCCACAGCCAGAGAAATGCATTTTAACCTTGATGTGTTTGCAAAAAAATAAATAAAATAAAATCGGTTTCATTCAAATGCTGCTGGCTTGGTTGCCATGGATACCACCTAATCATGAAGGATGACTGTTACTTGTTCCCATGGAAACACGGAGGCCTGAGGAACATCCTGTAATTTCAGACAAGACACCAAATTTCAGTTGTCAGGTTGCACTGCCCAGATCTTAATGCTTAAAAACAGGGAAAGGCAGCAACCTCTAATATTGGTGTCAGGAGAAAAGAAGTCAGCACGAGTATAGAAAAAGGAGAAGGGAGACAGGGGTGTATGTGTGTGCTGGACCTCAACAGTGACCAGGAAAATGCAAATTAAAACTACCAGATACCATCTCACACTGTTCAGATAGGCAAAAATAAAGAAGAACAGTGACCCCGAATGTTGACAGGGATGTAGGGGACTCTTTCATCACTGCTGGTGGAGTAGAAGGGTCTGAAGAACAATTAGATCAGAGCTAGTGGAAACCGACACACACGCACGCGCTCTGGGACCAGAACGCCCTCCCCCCCACGTCCAGTCTAGAACGCTGCTTCATCCTTGCACATGGAGATCTGCACAAAGATGTCTCCTGCCACACTGTTTGTAGTAGCAAAATGTTGGGAGCAGCCTGGATGTCCCCCAGTAGGGGAATGGGTGACCCCACCCCGGCACCCCGGGGCAGTCATTTGGCAGAATACGATACAGCAAGGAAGAGGGTATGATTTCGGGGACTCTGTTCACATGGCACACAATGACGCTAAGAAGGACCCGATTCTATAAGATCCACATGAAGCATACACAGAAACAAGACGTTGAGTGAAAAAAGTACGTTGCCCAAGGAAATGGGGTGCGATCCCCTTACACACATTTTTGTACCAATGTTCGTAACGTGCGTAATAGCCAAAAACCAGAAATAATCAAAACGTCCTTCAATAGGTGAATGGTGAAACTGTGGTCCATCCACCACAGTGTATGAGGCTGAATAACGCCCCCCAAAGAAGTCCACACTTCTTCCTAATTCCCAGCGCCTGTGAATTGTTACATTACACAGAGACTCTGTGGACAGGATCAAGGTTAAGGAGATGGAAGTTTATCCTGCATTATCCAGGGGAAAATAGTCTTAAATGCAGAAGAGGAAGCAGAAGGATGCAATGATGGAAGAGGCAGGAGACATTCTAAGCATGAAAGGAATGATAGAAGAAGAGATCACAAATCAAGAAATGTGGGTGATTTCTATCTTGAAACTGGGAACACCCTTCCGCTGACAGCCAGCAAGAAAACGGGACCTCAGCCCTACAACCACATGGAACTGAGTTCAGCCAATGAAATGGATTTTTCCCTAGAGCCTTTTGAAAAGAACTCAACCCGCTAACACCTCAATTTTAGTCCTGCAAGCCCATGACCCATGGCAGACTTCCGACCTACAGAACTGTAAGATGGCAGATCTGTGTTGTTTGAGCTGCTACGTTTTTTTTAAGTTTATTTATTTTTCTTTTTAAGTACACTCTACACTCAACGTGGGGCTTGAACTCACAACCCTGAGATCAAGAGTCATATGCTCTTCTGACTGAGCCAATCAGGTAGCCCTAAGCTGCTAAATTTTCATTTGTTGTGGCAATAAAAGGAAACAACACACATACCATGAAATGCTACACAACAATAAGAAAAAGAATGCACTATTGATAGATTTCCACAAATTTCCACAACTGGGGTGGATCTCAAGGGCATTATGTGGGGGAGTGGGGGTAGCCAATATCAAAAGGCCACATAGAGTATGATTCCATTCATATGGCATTCTTAAAGTGGCAAAGTCCTAGAGATGGAAAAGAGATTAGCAGTTGCCAGGGCTTGGGGATGGTGGGGGGCAGGCAGGTGGGTACAGCTATAAAGGGGCAGTACGAGAGCTCTTCGTGGTGATACAATAGTCTTGTGTCTTGATTGTGGTGGTGGTTACACAAATGTACACATGTGATAAAAATGGCACAGAACTGGGGCGCCTGGGTGGCTCAGTCAGTTAAGTGTCCGACGCTTGGTTTCGGCTCAGGTCATGATCTCAGGGTCATGGGATCGATCCCCGCCTGGGCTCCATGCTCAGCACAGAGTCTGCTTGTCCCTCTCTCTCTCCATATACATAAAATAAATAAACAACGTCTTTTTAAAAACGGCACACAATTACACATATACATGGTAGCAGTTTGCAGAAAAGAGTGGATGAAAGCAGCCCCTGGCATCCAGAATCCAACCTGGCATTCACAGCCGTGCCATGTTATTCTCCTTTTGGACATAAAGAATCTTCGAGGGTACCAGCCTCAGACAAGTTTACCAAGATAAAGTGAGACAAAACAAGGCCATTTCATAATTTTGTCTAAGCAACAGACAAAAGCCAAGTCACTGAGCCACCCACAAAATACCAAACACCCTCCTACCTTGGCTACAATGACTGACTGCTTCTTCCTTACAACGACCGCTTTATCTTCATGCTTGTCTCCCCTCCCTGAAGATACATTTGGAGATACCCCATCATAAAATTGCCCCGCTTTCTGACAGCAGCCAAGCTAGAGTGAACCCCACTTCCTTAGACATCCCCCAAAGCACTCCATCAAAGCCCAAATCCTATAGCAGGTTTTTTTCTACCATATTCGGACTGAGATGTCCTGTGGTTCCCAGTGGTGTATGTTCTCCCTCGCTGGCGTAACAAAAAATAAATCCAACTTGTCTAACTAGGCACGCTCCCAGGGGGTTTCTGGCTGGAGGGCATCGATGCTGGAGGATACTGTACTATAGTCACGTGAGACGTAACTATCAGGCGAAACCAGGTGAAGGGTACACGGAAGCCTCCCTGTACTCTTTTTGCAACTGCTTATATATCTGTGATGATTTCAAAATGTAAAGTCAATAAATTGCCTATTTGAAATACATGGAATCATATCTGTGTGTAAATAATTGAGATTTTCCATCCCAAGAAACTAACTGCAGAAATGTATTGGTATCCAGTGTTACCTAATAGAGAGAGGAGCTAGCGATCCAGAGGTAAGAGGCACAGAAATATGAACCTCAGCGCACAGGCTTACCCTAGACTCTTCAGGCTGAAGTACATTTGTTGTCTGTGTGATTAATCTGATACGAGGTTTTACCTTCTGTTTGTGTGTGTGTGTGTGCACAAACTCATATAGAAAAAAGGCATAAACCGTTCTCGAAACATTATCATCAGAGGTTCTCTCTGAAGAAGGGGATGGGCTATGGGTGGAAACAGATGACTGCATCATTAACTGAATGAAGAATAATTCAGACTTCCAAAAACTAACAGTAAAATTAAAACATAAAAAGTGGTATGATGATTCAGTACGAATTGGGCCCCCCTGAACACATAGGAAAGGAAGAGAAAAACACAATCAGAAAACAAAACCAATAAATCAGAAACAGCGGTCCAAATGACCAGACAGCTACAGAGAGTGGCTCAGGAAGAGTCCAAAAAGTGGACCTAGGAACAAACCAGTGGGTGAGGGAATACGGCTCCCCATCCTGGAGTGCCAAAAGACTGGTGCCCACCCCCCCCACCCCCCTCCACGGGAGTGGCCAGGTAAACAGCAGGAAGAGCCAAAGGTAAAATCACCATGGCAACAGGCCATGGAATCTTCACATTGTTAGAACTTTCCAGACGCAGCAGTCCAACTATGATGGCTCTGTGTCTATCTTTGTGTGCGTTAATGAAGCACATCCGTACTGTTATTATCTGCTTGTAACAGTGAGCTAAATAAAGAGTGAGTTTGCCAAAATATTGCATTGATAAGTTGGTAGGTCTCCCGCCTCCCATTGCGCACTTTTTCCAGTTCAGTTTGTGGTCACCTGTCTTTGGGAGAAGGAGGACAGGTGTTCCTCAGAGATTACTAAGCCTTACCCACCTTCAGTAGGCAGAAAAATGGTCCCCAAAGAGCCCATGTCTCGATCCCTAGAACCTCTGAATATGTCACCTGTGTGGTAAAAAGGGACTCTGCAGACGAGATTAAGTCAAGAATCCTGAGATGGGGAGTTTACCTTGGATTACCTGGTGGGCCTGATGTAATCCCAAGCAGAAGGAGACAGGAGGAGGGTCAGAGAAGGCATAGCTGGTGCCGTGGTGAAGGGAGCAAGGGGGGGCGGGGGGGCATGGGTCAAAGACTTCTAGAACCTGGCAAAGGCCAGGAGACTGACTCTCCCCTAGAGCCTCTAAGAGGAATAATGTCCTGCCGACACCTTGATTCTAGCACCCAGGGACACTGCTTTCAGACTTCCAACCTCCAGAACTGTAAGATAATAAATCTGTGTTGTGTTAAGACACTGAATTTATGGTCATTTGTTACAGTAGCAACAGGAAACCAATACAGCCACTGATAAAAGCACAACTTACTCTAATTACATTAAAGTGAAGATAGAGGGATAGCGCCGTCAGATCGTTGGCCGATTTAGGACAGCGGACACTCAAGGTCTCCCATCTCTCGCTTACAGCTGCTTTAAAAAAGGAGACGACCTTCCTTCTAGAGAGACAATATTCTTCACCATATATAATGTAAGCCTTTTTCTTTCTCCACAATGCACTTGTTATCAAATGACACACGTGATAACCACAAGAGTATAGGGTACGTTTGCTGGTTATTTTGCAATATAACTTAGAGATGTTTTCACATCTGTGCCTGGAGAACATTTCATCTTTTCGTACTCAGCACTCTGTGTATTTATCCTCAGTATAGATACTATTTACATCAATCATACGTCTCTAGGGTATATAAGTTCTAATGATAGCACTCCAGAGGGAACCATGATTATCCAAACCTAAATATTCTGATGTATTATTAGATTCATCCTATTTTTTCATTTCATTCAGAAAATATAAGCTATTTCTTTTTTCTCCAAAATTCAACCTCAGAACCTAATGTTCTACACTTTTGTTTAAAAACTGTATTATTAAATTAGTACATGGCTATATAACAGCCTTCATTTTTTTCCTCAACAAATTAAAATGGGCATAAAGCTTTAAGTGTGTATATATTGATTTTTACATATAACTTGAAAACTCCCTTTACCTTTCTGTACTCGACAACTTGGAATTCAAATTCTAAATGATCTCCCAGCTTCTAACTTAATGGTTTAATGATAAAGCAAACTGAATTTCAGTTCTTTGTGTAATTTTTAGCCTGTGAAACAGCTGACCCCCTAGATTGTATATCATACCCTATAAGGGACATGAAGCTGTAATTTGGAAAAACAACAGAGCGATCATTTATGTTCTAGAACAGACCATCTGTGACCGCTCTAGGAACTTGGGGGGAAAGGGGACCAATGGAGACATGAAGCTCCTGCTACCTGTTGTGCAGAATCCTTTGTCTCTGACCCTGGGGTCTCCTATATTCTGCCCATGAAACTACCAGGCTAGGCTCTTAGTTTGCAAGTAGGGTAACATTGCCACCCTGCATAGTAATTAACAAAGAGCATCAGAACTACTTAGGAATACATTTAATAAAAGAGGTACAAGACTGGGGCACCTGGGTGGCTCAGTAGGTTAAGCGGCTGTCTTTGGCTCAGGTCATGATTCCGGGGTCCTGGGATCGAGCCCCGCTTTGGGCTCTCTGCTCAGCGAGAGCCTGCTTCTCCCTCTCCCTCTGCCTGCCGCTCTGCCTACTTGTGCTCTCTCTCTGTGTCTCTCTGTCAAATAAATAAATAAAATCTTAAAAAAAAAAAAAAGAGGTACAAGACTAATAGCTAAAAATATATCACTGAGAGACTTTGTAAAAAATCTAAATAAATGAAGAGATACACCATGTTCAAGGATTGGGAAGACTCGGTGTTGTTAAGATGGATTTCTCCCAAACCCACCTACAGATTCAATGTGATCCCAATCAAAATCCTAGCAGGCTTTCTGAAGACAATGACAAGCTCAATTGTAAATTTAGGTGGCAAAGCAAAGGACCGAGAAGAGCCAAACAACCTAGAGTAAGAAGAAACAGGTTGGGAGACTTACATTACTTGGTTTCAAGGCATAGTTTATAGTCTCGAAACAGAGCTAAAGTAATCAAGACAGCATGGTATTAGCATTAGGACACAGATCAATGGAGGAGAAGAGCATGCAGAAACAGACCACACACAGATGGTCAATTGATTTTTGGAAAAAAAGTGCAAAGGTAAATTGATGGTGTGAAAGATAGTTTTTTCAACAAATAGCACTAGAACTGGATATCTGTATGTAATAAAAACGGACCGTCAGGAAATGTAGAGAAACAGATCTGGGGATGGTGACTGTGGGGGTGTGGGGAAGGGAAGGAGTCCTAAAGCCATGGAACTGTGATAACCCGTTGTCTCTCAAATGGAATTGGGATCAGAATTCAAGTTGTCGTTAAGTTCAGGACATGGTTCAGAGTCAGGGGAGGGTACCCACGGTTCCTGGGGGTGGCCACATCTGCTGAGAGAGGGGCACGCCCAGGGCACCCATCCCCACCCACCCAGAGCATTTGGTGGGGGGCACAGCAACTCTCCAGAGGGGCCACGGAGGGATCAGGCTGCTGGCACTCAGGAGGTGGAGGGAAGAGCCAAGGAGATGCGTTGTTCTCACTTAGATCCCGGGAGGGGCCTCTCCGAAAGCAAAGTGCGGGGGTCCGCTCCCTGGCCCCTGGCTGGCCTCAGCAGCCGTCCAAGTGAAGTCCTGCAAAATTCCCAGCATTTGTAGACACTGTAACCAGCTCTTCCTGAGGCCCTCTCCTCGAGCCCCTTCACAATTGCCTTGACAATTCATGCTTCCTATTCCTCACCTAACTTTCAAAGAATTCCCAGCCTTCCAGAAAACTCTGGATTCCTTGGTCACTCCAAGGACTCATGAACTGGCCTGAAGACTCCTCTTGTCCCCAAGTCTCTTTCCTCCTTTGCTTTTCTTTTTTTTTTTTTTTTAAAGATTTTATTTATTTATTTGACAGAGAGAGAGACAGCGAGAGCAGGAACACAAGCAGGGGGAGTGGGAGAGGGAGAAGCAGGCTTCCCGCCGAGCAGGGAGCCCGATGCGGGGCTCGATCCCAGGACCCTGGGATCACGACCTGAGCCGAAGGCAGACGCTTAACGACTGAGCCACCCAGGCGCCCCAGCCTCCTTTGCTTTTCTGAGGATTTCTAGGAACTTGGGTCTGCGGCATTTCTATTCCCGAGTTTCCCCCTGCAGCCCTTTGCTCCTACCCCAGGGCCCACAGAGGGCTGCCATTTTTTCTGGACTGCCGGAGTTCGGGAAAGGGAGGGGGTCCCAGGTATGGGCATGTGTGCAGTTTCTCCACATCCATCTCTTCTTTGAAACAATGCCATAGTACACATTTTGAAGCCTTTGCAAATGTAGGAAAAACATAAAAGCACAGGTGCGCAGGACGCACCCTGTCTTCAGGAGGCTGGCTCTCCCTGGGAAGAGGACAGGGCTCTTTAGCCATACCCCATGGGTAGGCAAATTTTTCCCATAAAGGGCCAGAAAGCAAATATTTTAGGTTTCTCTCGACTACTCAACTTCTGCCAAAGTGGCCCGAAAACAGCCACAGACAATATGTACGTGAAAAAGCATGGCTATGTTCCAGCGAACTTTACTTATGGACATGGAGATGTGAATTTCATAGAATGTTCACATTATAAAACATGATTCCTCTTTTGACTTTCGTCTCAACCACTGAAAAAAGCTATTCCTCGCACCCAGGTCATACAGAAACAGGTGGCCGGCTGGGTTTGGCCTATGGCCTGTACTTTGTTGGCCCCTGCTGTACCCGAATCATTTTATTTCTAGGAAAAAAAAGAGAAAAAGAAAGGAGAAGGAAGGAGAAGCAATAGGACCATGTTACCATTTGTTAATCTGAGAAGTGAGTACAAGGGTGTCTGCAATTTTTTTCCCCATACTTCCTATATTTTCAAATATTTTAATTTTTTTATTTTTTTAAAGATTTTATTTATTTATTTGACAGAGAGAGACACAGCGAGAGAGGGAACACAAGCAGGGGGAGTGGGAGAGGGAGAAGCAGGCTCGCCGCTGAGCAGGGAGTCTGCTTCTCCCTCTGCCTCTCCCCCCACCTCTGGCTTGTGCTCTCTCTCTCTCTTGCTCACTCTCTTTCTCTCAAACAAATGAGTAAAAATCTTTAAAAAAAAAAAATTCAAGAACAGGAAAAAACCTGGAAGTAACCCCCAAATGCTCCCCCCCAGATGCTTATCACTGGGTGCTGGGATTAAAGATGATTTTTTACTTTCTTCTCTTCTAATATGGATATTTATTGCTTTTGTAATCCTGGGAGTTGGGTGAGGAGGAGAAATACCACTATAAACATTATTTTTTTTTTAAGGAGGAGATAGAGGGGGTCAGCCCATAACTGGTGGTCTCCCCTGGGGACCATTGATAACTCAGGAACTGCTTCCGTAACATCTCTAGGAGGGGCTGCCCAGGCCCCCAGCCCCAGCGCTGTCTGTCGGGGCAGGACAGGGCGCTATAGCCTGGGTCCTCTGAAGCTCAGGGTGCCATCCCAGGACAACTCAGAGGCTGCTACTGCTGGGGGAGGGTGGTTGGAGCAGGTCCCTAGACACTAGTGGATCTGTGACTGCAGAGACAGTTCACGGGAAACCCAAGCTTCTCTCGGACCTCCACCCCCACCGAACTTCTCCAGCGGTCCGGTTCTGCACACCACACTCCATCCCCCAACCTCCACCCCCACCCCGTCTACAGCATCAAGAGCCAGAGCAGGCTTGTCAGCCATGCCCACAGCTCTGCTGGCTTCCAACCCACTCCAAGGGCTCCCACTCGCCTAGATCTTTCCAAAGGCTGCATGCCCACCTCCCTCTTGCTGGACCTCTCTCTCCTGAGTGCCAGGCTCCCATCAATTTGGAATTTCAGGAACCCATTCCATTTTCATACATAAAAACAACACGGTAGCATAATATGGAAATGGGCAACGATAGGACCTCTGACCTCTTGTCTTGCCAAATACAACATTAAAACAATTACCACCATCCTGCATCTCATCAAAGGAATGTTCTCACCCCCAAAAGAGTCCAAAAACCATCATCTCAGAATAAAGAAAAGCGACAAAGATGGATTACACTGAAATGGATGTCATGGGCAACTCACTGCATTGGCCTTACTTTTCGTATTTTGCTGTCGGTCAGGGAGTAAATGTGGGCAGTCTGTCTAGCACTGGTCCTCAGATGGGGATGGCATCCCCTACACCACCTCCTCCAACCTTGTCAGCTTCTCTCAACTTGCCCTCTGCTTCCCCGGACCCCACACCTATTGGCCTCCCCCAGGATTCTCCAGGAAGCAGGAATGACCTCCTTGCTGGGCCTCCAAAACTTGCATCACATCTGAGTCTTTTGGGATACCACCTCCCCCATTCCCCCAAACTGGTCCAGTCCTTCTCCACTTCTCCCAGCTCAGACCCATTGCCTCCTCCTTCTGGACAGCCAACACCATCACCTCTGTTTGCGGACACCCACTCTACCCCCACCCCCTCCCTGTACCGCACCAATCTAGCCTGCCGGCTGCTAAAAATCATATTCCCAAATCACAGCTCTGGTAAGCAAAGTGAGGGTTAAACATCCTGGACTCTGCCCCTCAGTAGCTGGATAAAGCTGAGCAAGTACTTAACCTGTCCGCAGACTCAGTTTTTCTCATCTGCAAAATGAAGCAGATCAGAGTAACTGAGAGAATGAGGATTTAATAAAATGATGCATTTAAAGGGCTTAGCAGAGCCCCTGGCATGCTGGAAGTCATTGTTATAATTACCATTATTTTCAGAATCTTTCCTTTGACTCCCTGTGGCTAGCTAGGGGGAGTGCCAACCTCTTGGCTCACCGTTCAAGGCCCTAACTAACCTCCCGGTCACGTCATCTGCTAACCCGATTCCAGCAGACCTTCCCCCAGGCTCAGCTCCCTGAGGGTGGAGACTGGCTCTCTCCTCCACGGCAGCCCCTGACACAGGGTTTGCAAACAGGAGGCGGCTCATTAAAGCTCTGCTGCTCTGAACAAGTACAAGTGACACTTGCAGCAGCCTCTGGGGGAAGAGATGCCAAGGAACCATCTGGGATGGTTCCGATCCCCATAGGCATCACATTTTATTTCTAGATCAGCCCTAATAAAGGTGCAATTAACCCCTCAGGCTTTGGATGAACAGATAATGACAATTCACCCAGCTTATAATAATACTCTATGCTGTGTCACACCTCTTTGCTAGAAGGGCTTCTGAGCCCAGAGACATTTAGTCACTTGTCTGAGATCACACAGCATTTATGATGCAGTCAGGACTCCGGCCCTGGCCACACTCCTGAGCCAAACCCAGTCCCCAGAACAGAAGTATAAATGGATAGGAAACTATTTTTTCCTAAGCTTCTCCCTAACCAATGTATTGGTTTCCAATCTCTACAAACCCCCCACCCCAAGAGGGACAGCAAGAAGGAGCACCAAATCTCCGGCTGCCCGGCTCCTCTGGCCCCTCTCCTTCCCCTCCCCTCTGCTCCCTCATCGACAGGGGCTAAGGGGAGGGGACAGAGCCTCACAGCCCCACAGTTTCCTCCCCATCCTCCCTGCACTCTGCCTTTTTCATCTCATAGCCCTGTCAACTCTTCACCTCTAAGGGCCAAGAAAAAAGAAAGAACATGGCCCAGATGCAGGAAGTGCTCTCCTGCCTGTCAGGGAGACAAGAAGAGGGAAAGAAAAGCTAACAAAGCTTCTAAAAGCAAAATCCCCAAACCACCTCTCGGGCACCCAGCAGCTGTCAAAGTCAACACAGGAACCCGGCAAAGGAGGGGAAACCCATCCCAAATGCACCCCAGGCAGCTGTGGAGCGGGGGATTCATAGGCCAAGCGCGGCTGCCTTTCCAAGGGCGTCACGGGGCGTCCTCGGCAGGCTCGCCTTTTCCTCTAATGTACAGGTGGGCCTGTCTAGACTGCAGAAGCAAGCCGGTCTTTTCTGAGTACCGAGGCTCCTGGGCTGCTTTTTTTTTTTTTTTTTCATTCTCATTATTTGGAGGGCTATTGAGATTCCCCTCGCTTCCTTATTTATGCAGTCAGTGGAAATCACAGCACAGAGAGCCGCTTCCAAACTCAAGGCCACGTGGGCCAATTTCAGATGGATAATTAAATATTGAACAAACGCTGAAATGCCTCTGCTGGATCGGGATGGCTAAAAATAACCACCCTGCCACTCCATGCCATAACCACCCTGCCACTCGGCGTGGCATCTCGCCTGCTCATTCTCAAATCCCTCCTCCCAGCAACTGTCAAACACAGCCTTGGGGGGGGGGGGTGCGCGGGGGGAGCGGGGGGGGGTTGGGGGACTGGGGGGCTGTGGGGGCTGGGACTGACTGCCCAAATTCCCACTCAACACAAAACAAAACTTCAGCTCCCGGCGAGCTCCGAATGTTCCTGACCAGGAAATACTCTCCCTTTCCTGACATTTAAACCAAGCGGCCTCAAGAGGAAGGTGCTGGAGAAGTTATCACAGCTGTTGCTTTTCCTTTTAAAAACAGTCAAAAGACTTCATGTCATTTCTAAGCAAAACGCGTATGGGATGTGAGCGCGTCGGCGACGGGTTACACAAGAGCTCAACCCCATCCCCTCCCCCAGGAAGACCCAACGAGGAGTCCAGCTGCCTCAGTTTCCCTCTCTGCGCTACCCTTGGGAAAAGCAACAAACACAACCAACGTGGAAATAGAATGCCAGAGTCAGAAGTCCGGACCTGGATCTCTCATTAACTCCTTTCCATAACCTTGAGCAAGTGGCCTTGGCTCTGCAGGTCTCGGTTTCCCCCGCTGTCCAGGGGAACAGTCAGCCCGGGTGCTGGAGGTGCAAGAGGCCCCGCCAACCCGGGGCCCAGCAGCGGCTGAGCAAGGCAGCCTCCGGCCCCTCATCCCACCAGGTTTCCGTAAGCACAGACTGCAGCGGGGCAGAGACTGGGCAGCAGACCTGACCCACTGAGCTCAAGAGGGCATTCCCGTGTCCTCCGCATCCCACCAACTCCAGAAAAGAGGAAGCGCTGGGCTCCTGGGCCCGGTTCTGAGTGTAAGTGGGCTTTGGAGTCTAGTGGCCTCGTTTTGGACCTTGCCTCGTTTGGCCAATTACTTTACCAAGCTCAGTTTCCTAATCCGGCAAAGGGAAGTGATAATAAGGACCCCTACCTCCTTAGGAGGGTTGAGGGGTCGAAATAAGATATGACACGATCAGGCAAAGCTCTTGGCACCAGGCCTGACACACATTCAGCCATTATCTTCCTTGTTATTGAAGGTGAAGCCAGGAACACAAAGGCTAAGAGACTGACATTCTGGTAGATTAACTGGGACCTCTGGCCTCCCTCAAGGACCTAGATAGCTCTGGGGAGTGGGCCTCAAGCTGTCTGCCTGTCTTCAGGGACCTCATACAAGGGGACCCTGAACCCTTAGCACAAAGAGCCTTGGTGAAGAGACAGGGCTGAGGCTGTTTGACCTGTGACCATCCCAGGGAAAGCACATGGTTGGCAGAACACAAATGAGAGCAGGATACAGGGGTGGGGGTGGGGGGTGATACTGGACCTAGGGGATCACCTGAATGGTCCCAGGCAGGCAGACGAGCCAACCGGGAAGACTGACCCCCCACAGATGCCAACAGAATCATTCCCCTGCCTCCCTCCCAAGTTATGGCCAGGATTTGGGGAGATGATGGCCAAGAACACTTGGTAGAGTCATTGACTGTGCAAATCAGATAGGAGGAGGAGGCCTTATCAAAGCCAAGGCCTGACCTCAGAAAGATCTGCCTGCCCACAGAATAGCGAGGTGGTGCATTTATCAGCTCAGGATCTGGAGTCTTGCAGAACTGGGCTCCAGCATTTCTGAGCTGTGTGATGCTGGACGAGGCTCCCACTCTTTGGGCTGCAGCTTCCTCCCCCATAAAATGAGGACAACACTAGTATCCATCTCCCAAGGTTGTAATGAGCATTAAATGAGATAGGGCAAGTACAAAATTAAGTTCACTGTTGGGCACTGAGAAAGCACTCAACAAACAAAAGCCATTTTAACTTTATTACAGGCCATGAAAGGGAGTGAGCCTCCCAGCTCCTGAGGTATGTAAGGACCAGGAGGGCCTGCAGAAGCTGGGGTTAAGCCCCAAAGGAGGGATTGTGTCTCAGCAGGAACAAATGAAGAGATGAGGCAGGAAAGGATAAATGTACAATTTCAGAGGTTGCAACCAAGTTGGGGGCAGAGAGTTGGGCCTTGGGCTCTTGGGGGTACATTTGAAGATGGGGGCAAGGGGACAAAAGATACAACCATCCCCCACCCTCAGGGGCTTGCCAGCCCACAGGGCATCTCGGCAAGTCTCAGTGAAGCCAGGGTCCGTATGGAGTGGTCCCAGCCCCTGTCCTTCCCTGTGGGGGCACACAGGCCCTTCCCTAGCCATCACTCCCAACTGGGAAGCAGCTGTGACAAACCAGCACCCTCCCGAACCATGTCACCATCTTCCTGGGGGCCAGCAGCCCTGGGTTCCACACCTAGTTCTAAGAAGGTCCTTCTGTGCCTCAGTGTCCTCATCTTGACCAGGGATTGGATCACTCAGCTGCCACGTCTAAGCACCGGGAGGGGACCATCCCCTCAGGAGGTCAGCCCCAGCCTTCCTGGGTACCACCACCACTCGTGTCTGCATTCCTCCAAGTGTGCTGGGGTGTTCCTGGGAAACCCTTCCAGAGGGCTCCTCAGACAGACTCCAGCACACCCTGAAAGGAAAGGGGCCTGGGGATAGGGGAGAGGGATCACACAGCCACCAAAATATAGGGCCATACAATGGGGCTATGTATGGATGTGGAGGAGGAACCGACCATCTCAGAAGAATACATCCACCAAGTCCCCAGCGTGCAGGCGGGTTAGGGTTAGCACCTGAAAAAACTCGGGTGAAAACAGAACGAAAAGAATCAGAGCCTCCGATGAGTATGCGTATGGGCATTCCAGGTCTCCTGACCTGTCAGGCAGCAGGGCATAAGTCCTGCTCGACAGAGGGGGAAACTGAGGCCCTGGGAGGGGCCCAGAGTCACACAACCAGTCACACAACCAGCTCATTGCTGAGCTGGGAGTAGAACCTGTCTCCCACTAACTATGGCTCTGTACCCCCAAAAGGGCTCTGTGCCCCCGTGAACCTCAACAAGTCAGCCTCCTCAACCATCTGGGGGCTTGGGGAGGGCTGGGAGCATGTGCCATTAATCTCCATGTGCCCCCAGTGCCCAAGCTGGAGCCCAGCACATAGTAGGTGCTCAAGACATGTTTGCTAGTTGGGTAGATGGGCCAGACCTTATCTGGAGTGAGGGGAAAACCTGCATTTCCTCCCAGCAGCCCTGGGGGGACAGATAAGTCAGACAGACAGATAAAACTTTTCTTGACCTGGGGTAGGGGGAGGTGGGAAGGCACCTTGGCTGGTGACACTCTACTGGGGACAGGCCCCCCTCATATCCATGGACCATACCTAGCCTTCAAGTGGACTTAGGGTCACAAAGCCCAATGTGAAATGGCCAGATGACCCTTGCCATCTAAAGGTCACTGTCTCCACCCTGCTTCTGGTCATTGTCAATGGCAGGTCTCACTCTGCCTATTCCTCGGATGGGGAGATCGGGGCCCCGAGAAGGAAGAGCCCTGCTTCGTGCCCCGCTTTGCTCAAAGCCCGGGGCGGTGGGGCAGGACTGTGGACACTGTCCGTCACTTGCAGCCCTAGGCAAGGACCAAGTCCTGCTCTCAAGTCCACAGGGAGCCGCCTGCCACCACTCCAGGGGGCTGTGGGGGCAGTGGACAGGGGGCTTCCTCAGAGGTGGCAGCCTGGCCACAACCCTCTCCAAGGCCCGGCCAGCTGTGCACCTGCCTCCAGCCAACTCTTCCCTGCACTTTTCTGTCTCTGGACAAACACACTCCCCCGGAGTTCTCAGTCACTGTCCTTCCTCGCTAGTGACAGAGGCCAGAATGGGTGTGGAGCAAGGGGCGTGGGTGATCGGGGCTGCGGTGCTAGATACCACCCCCTCTTCTGGGGTCTGATGTCAGCACTATGGGACCAAGCCCCCACGCAGATGGGGAGACTGTGCCGCCTGAGGTCAGCAGGGACCCGCCCAAGGCCACGGGGTGGTTCCCCCCACGTGAGTTGCCACCTAGGTTGGGGCACTGGCCTCAGGAAGAGGGGTGGCTCTGGGGGCAGAGGCCAGGATCTGGGGGTTTAGTGGAGGGGGAGATCAGTGGCTGCTCTAGGTGGGCAAGGGGCCCCCAGCCTCCACCTTTCACCCTGCCAGGCAGCTCTCATCCCCATGCATGACTCCCCATCACTCAAGGCCCTCTCTCCAGCCCAAACTACTGCTCCCCACTATCCCCCCTCCCAAGCCCTTCCCCTCCTCCACTCCAGGATGAGCTCTCCCTACAATGCCCAAGACATTTTCCTTCTCCCTGTTTTTCCAGACTGTTCCTCTGCCCAGAGTAAGAACACCAACAGCTCCTGCTCAACTCTGGCCCAAGTGCCAGACAGCACGGGCTTCTAGCTTTCTGTGCACTTGCTCTCACCCGTAAAGGACCCCGCCGTCACTACACTCATTTACCAGACTAGGCCAAAGCGAGGTAACTGGCCCAAGGACAGTTCTGTGCAGAGCTGGGGCTTGAACACACATCTGACTCAACCACTCCCTCTGCTGTCCAAATGTCACTTCCTCTGCGAAGCTCTCCCTGATTTCCCCAGATGGAACTTCAGTGACAGTCTCCTCCCCACTCCCTGCAGGCTTTGAGCTCCTTCAAGGCTGCGACACAAAGCAGGGGCTCCTGCACAGGAGGGGCCTGGAAGCTGGGGCTCAGGTGCCCGCTGGACACATTGTCTCCTGCCCAGTCAGCTGAGCAGGAGGGGGACTTCCGTTTCTCTCTGAGCATCTGCAGTCAGGAACAGAAGGGCACGGAGGTGCAGAGGAGGTCACGCAGGCCATCTGCAAGGAGAGGGGAGGGGTGGAGGCCTCAGGGTGCCCTGAGCATTACTGGGCATTTGTACAACTCCCATTTCCCAAAGCATGAACCCATTTCCTCACTGAGTCCTACCAGTCCTGCTAGCCCCCTTTACAGCTCAAGAAACTGAGGCTCAGAAAAGAGAAGTGGCGGGGCGCCTGGGTGGCTCAGTCGTTAAGCGTCTGCCTTCGGCTCAGGTCATGATCCCAGGGTCCTGGGATCGAGCCCCACATCGGGCTCCCTGCTCAGCGGGAAGCCTGCTTCTCTCTCTCCCACTCCCCCTGATTGTGTTCCCTCTCTCGCTGTGTCTCTATCAAATAAATAAATAAAATCAAAAAAAAAAAAGAAAGAAAGAAAAGAGAAGTGGCTTGCCCAAAGTCTCAGTGCTCAAACCCAGATCCCTGGTCTCTCAGGCTAAGCATGGAATGGGGCGGGGGGGGGGGGTAGCCAGAGGCCACTTCAAGGAAGACAAGGGGAGGTGGACCCCAGGCCTCGAGAGACTCTTGAGGACTGAACTTGCAGCACACACCTGTGCACACTTCCAGTCTCAGCTTGAACCCATCCAGGCATGGGGAACTCACTACTTCAGGAACCCACTACTTCCTGAGGAAGCCTTGTACATTGTTATTCAGCCCTGACTGTGGGAAAAATCTTCCCCATTCTGGGGAAAAGCAAATGAACGCATACTGTCTGATTTACCCTCAAGCTGACGATGAAACTGAGGTTCAGCAGGAACACCACAGGGCCCGAGCCACACAGCCAGCACCCGGGAGGGTGGGGATTTGACCTCAGGTCTGCCAGATCCCAAGCACAGATCTGCTCAAACCGCTGCCCGATCAAGCTCAGCACCGGACCAGCCTTCCCGTTTCCCAAGAGAACCAACTCGGCCCCGGTCCCGCTGGGCGCTACCAACCACCCTCCTCCCTCTCACCCACCACCCACCACCCACCGGCACTTCAGCGGTCCTGAGCCCCTTGACAGGGACCCTGGCCTCCCCAGGACCCCTTCTGGCTTCCTCCTTCCAGGAGCCCCCTCCCTAAACTCCATCCCACCCAACCTCGGAAGGAAGGCCTGGCCCCCACCGGGCCCAAAAGGCAGCCTCCTGGATCACATGCGCTTCCAACTGAGGATCCTGTTACTGGAAAAAAGAAAATGCTGCTCCCATTTCCCCTCCTCCCTGCCTTGCCTCCGGGCTTGAAAGAGAGAAATTTTTCAAAGGAGGTGGGCCCATCATCCACTCGGAGCGGTCCCAGGCAGATCTTGGCTTTGGAGCCAAGGACTCCTGGGACAGGACCCTCTGAAGTCCAGCCACCTGTCCCTCCACCCAAGAGGTGGGGAAGCCTGTTAAGTCCCTGGGGAGAGAAGGTATGTGGGGGCGCTGAGACGGGCCCCCCACCCTAAGCTGGGAGGCCAGGGCCCTGAAGGCAAAGTGAGGAAAAGCCAAGATCCACTCAGGATTACTTCATTGCCAGGCTGCTGAGTAAACTGAGGCACAGGGGAATAGGAGGTGGCATCTGAGAAGCGAAGAAAGACAACCCCGAATCGCAATCTCCCCTTTCCCTGCGCAAGGCACAAGGGGAGACTAGAGCTTCGGATTCCCCAGGACGCCGGCGGATGAGGGAGAAGCTGCGGGGATGGGGATCAAGCCGACACAGTAACGGGCAGCCAGAAAGGGCGATGGGGGGCGCGGGGTGGGGGGGGAGACCCGGCTAAACAGACCGAAAGATCCAGGGTCCCTGGCATTTCCTGGCATCAGGTGGCGAGGTGGCAGCAGGGGGAGCCCAGGGGTCAGGGGTCGGGGTGGCGCCTACCCCTGGCGGGCCGGGTCCGGCTGCGGGAGCGGCTCCTCTGTCGCTGCAGCCGGGGCCGCCGCAGCAGCCGGTAGTAGTAGGAGGGCCTCCCGGTGCTCTTCCTGGCGCTGCCGCCCGCGGACATGCTGCCGCCCGCCGGGCACCGGGCAGGGCCTGGGCGCGCTCACACGGGCCCCATCGCCCGCTCCGGCGCGCCCGGCGGGCGTCCCTGCCTTCTCCCGCGCGCTGGAGCGGGCGCCGCCGAGGCCGCGGCTGCCCCACAAAGTCGCTCAAACTCCTCCTCCCGCCCCCGCCCTCCCCGAGCAGCCGGCCCCGCCGCGGGGGCCTGGGACCGGGAGGCCGGGCTGGCACCGGCCCGGAAAGTCAGTGCGGGAGAAATCCCGGCCTGGAGTCGGCGGGGCGAGGCGGCCCGGAGTGCCCCGGGACCCCAGGCAGGTCCCCAGGAGGGTCACCGTCCGCACCCTTCGCGCCCCAGAGCCGTGGCCCGACCTCGGGACGCACGGGGCGCTCCAGCCGGCCCGCGGGTGTAGACGGTGCACACCCGCGTGCGCGCGATCGCGGGCGCCAGACAGGGTGCACGACAGGCGGCCAGGCGGCCAGGCGGGGACCGCGCTGCGAAACCGGTCACCTTTTCAGGGTCCGAATGAGACTGACACCGCAGGGCGCGTTTCTGCCCCAAGCTCACTGGACTGAGTATGGATCCGCAAACACACCGCGTGGCGAGCTCCCGGCCCTAGCCGCCTAACGGGGCTGAAAAGACTTCCCTTTCACGCAGAAAACTTGCGTGTTCTCTACATTTCTAAAAATTGTTCCGTTTGATACACATATTATTTGTATATAATTACGATTGCAGTGTATATCTCAAGCGCACAAACAGGAGAGCGAGGTAATGAGCACCTGCGTATCTCGCAGGCTTTGCCATATCTGAACATTTTGCCGGGCATGATCTAGACCACTCCCCAAATAGAACATCACAGATGCGGTGGGGTCTTCCTCCCCCGGGCGTTCACAGCAGCTCTGGCAAGCCTGGAGAAGAATCCCAACCCTCGAGGAGATGGAGGCGAGAGGTGCCAACTCTCTCTATTGCCTCCTGCTGAAAGACTTCTCTGAGTCACTCCCCAGCTCAAGAACTCTTCATGGCTCCCCAAGTCCAGACACCCTTCCTTGGTATTTGGGGTTCCAACCATCTGGCCCCAACCATTCTCCAGCCTCACCTACTATTCCCTTCCTTCTTACTCTTCCTTGTGCTACTCCCGGAAGGGTCTGCCCTGCCAAAGGCCATCCTTCTAAGGCCCAAATTCTACAGCCTTCCCCGACCATCCTGGCCCTTGCTTGTCTCTCTCTCTCTCTCTCTCTGTCTCTCTCTCTCCTCCTACTTGCCCCCGGAGCAGCATTTATCTTGTAAATTATGCAGACAACCACCTGCCTGAGCTTCATTCTCTCAAGTATAGAAGGGTAAACTGAGGCCCTGACAGGGAGGGCTGACTGGCCTCAGTCACACAGAAAAACGGCAGAGGCAAGTGGTCTTAGCCTGGGGCTCCCAACACGCAGTTTTAGGGGTGTGCTTGAGGGAGAGTCATCCGTGGGTGATGGAGACAAGTCTGGAAGTTCTCCGGACCAGAAAGGTGGGGCCCTGAAGGGGGCGGGGCAGTCTCGGCAGAAATCCAGGCCACGTTTTGCACCTCACAAAGAGCGCCCCCTCCCTGGCTCCCTCAGCCAGGGGGGAGGGCCCCCAGGTCAGGAGAGCCTGGATCACAGCTGGAAGCCAGGCGCCTTCCCAGGACCAGGGGGGAGGGGCAGGAGGGGTATGCTCCTCCAAACCCAATCTAGGTTGTCCAAAGACCCCCGCTGGCCCCTCTCTCCAGAGTGCCGGCCAGTCCCTGGGGCAGATGGTAAACCACGGTCCCTGGAAGGACACCGTTAACCTCCTTTGGGTTAAGCAGTGCTCTAGCTCATTCTCAATAGCAAACACTGCGCAGGAGCGTCCCTTTCCAGAGCAGAGGCCCCAGAGAAAAGCTGTATGCATCCTCCTCTGGCCTCGCCACTCAGGTGGGGCTCTTGCAGCCACCTACCCACACCTTGGCACTTCCAGAAAGAATGACCTCTGCAGCCAGGTCCACCAGTTTTGGTGGGTGGAAGGCTCCCAGGAAGTCCAGCTCAGGGTGGGGCCATCAGTCCTGTACCCAGAGCCTGGAGTTCATCAGGCCCAGTTTCCTTCCCAAAGCAGGAATGCCCTGATCAACCAGGGTCTGGCCTCCCCTTGAGGGGATGAGAGGTTCCCTGCCAACAGACTATCAGTGGCTGAGACAAGTGGTCTTGACCTGGCATCCCCAACTAGCAGATTTAGTTGTCTGTGTGTAGAGGGAGGGGGGAAGTAGCCAGGAGCTCCGGACCTCGTCAGTAAGCACAGCTGGGCTCCAAAGATCAGGCAGAGTCTCTCTGCTTATGCTTGGGCTTCTCAAGTTCTCTGTGCCTCAGTTTCCCCGCCTACAAGGAGAAGCTATGGGCCCCCAACTTATCTACCTTGTGGAGGGAAGAGGGTCTGCTATTGAAGAGGAAGAAGCTTCTGCATTCCTGGCCTTGGGATGGGGTGGACATTGCCAACCACGCAAGCTGAACATCTCCACGGGCCTCGGGAGGGTCGGGAGTAGGGACCAGTTGAGTACTGTGTAGGCAGGGGGCAGGGCAGGACCTAGGAGACAAGGGGCCTGGGCTCCCTGCCCCTCCTCCTGTCCCAGGACCCCCAGGGCAGCAGGCAGGCAGACAAAGGCTGCTCCCTGCACACCCCAGCAGAGCATCTGGAATCAATCCCGCTGTGGAGCAAGCCACCCACCCCCTTTCACTGCCCCTGCGGCCTCCTCCCTTTAAACAGGACCAGTCCCCTTTCTGGAGGCCACCCATCCTAGAGGAGGGGCATTTGAAAACACCCTCCCCACCACCATTTCCTGCAATATTCCCCCTCCAAGGGGAAGCCCTCTGTGATTGCCCTGGCCAGCATGGGCTTCCCAGGCCCTGCTGATCTGTGAGCTGGGGCCCCACAGGGCTGGCCGTCTGTCGGTGGTCTGTTCTCCACTGCTCTCTGGACTCCAGAGGGGCTCCTGAATAGGCCCAGCTCCCACCTCTCAACCTGCTGCTTTGGGTCCGGGTCAAGCCTGCCGCCTCCACACCCCTGAGCCTCCAAATCACCCTAGTACATTAAACACGGATATTTCTGGGTTCCCCCAAGACACTTGATTCCGTGGTTCCAGATGGGGCCTGGGAATCTACATGTTTAGTAAGTGCAGACACAGGGACAGGGGCCAGCTAAATCAGATCTGACCCCCCACGTGCCCTTAAAGCCTCCAAATGTGAGCTCACAGAGTAATGAAAAGGACCAAGCTTTGTCACAAAGCAGCCACCTCCCCTTGCACCCCTGCCCACTCCAGACCCTTACCTATCTGCTCCCCAAAGTCTCCCCGCTCATTCCCACTCTGCCTTTGCCCTGCTGGTCAGATGGCTGCCATGAAGCTCTTCCTTCTGCATCTGGTGAACTCCTCCTTACCCCTCAGGATCCAGCTGAAACGTCACCTCATTAAAGCAGTCTGAGCCCAATGAGAGACCCTCCCCACCCCCGCCACACCCCACCAGCTGGGTTGTATAATGAGGACACAGGAGAAGACCAAGGAGAGATGGACCCAAAGAATCTGCATCTGGGTGTCAGGAGAAGAATAACACCCTGCTGGGAAGAGGGGGTTGGCGGCCTTAAAGCTGGGCTGTAAGTCCAGGTAAACCACCGGCTGGGGTGGGGGTAGAGGGGTTGTTAGGTCAGGAGGGACACCAGCTGCAGAGTGAGGGGGCCAGCCGAGCGCATTCTCCCATCCTCCTGAGGTATTAGGTTTAAGGTCAGTGAGAGAGGAACAAAAATGCATATTGTCAGAATTACCCCTGAAAAGCCTTCAATTGCCCACAAAGGACCCTGGACAGAGGTGAGCACGAGGCAGAGGGGCATGGCCTTTACTGAGGGGCCATTTGGCCCAGGAGGAAAGAGCAAGAAGAACCCGTCACCTAACATTAGATTCCATCCAGGGAGGAGAGGGGCTCACACCGGGAGGGGACCCCAGAAGTCCAAGACTTTCCACAGAGGAGGACTAGAAGTTTGGCCTGGAGAGGTCTGTCTGAAGATGAAGCTTGGATTTAATACTGATAAACCGTATTCGGCATTTACTGTGTGCCAGACCCTATCTGGGGCATTCAACGCACAGGATCCCATTAAATCTCACAACAATCTTAAGAGGCGGGTGGTTACCACCTTCAGCTTACAGGAAATATTGGTGGCCCAGAGAGGGTAAGTTCCCCAAGGTTACACAGCTGGCACTAGGAGTCAGGATTTGAACCCAGGCAAGTGGAAAAAGCAAAGTTCTTAAGGCTGAGCAGGACTTCAATGCAGAGAGGGAGGAGGGGCAACAGCCTGGAACTTTCCATAAAAGCCAGCTTTGACAAGGAACAGGAGGAGGTGAAGAGGGTTAGGAGCCCTGACAGGGGAAACATTGGAGCCCACGCCAGGCCCCACACAATGGGTGTCTGGAGGGCTCAGACCTGTCAGGTTTCCTGTCGGGACGGGGGTAGGCAGCAGTGACCAGGGGAAGTCCCTAGCCAGGCAGCCTAGCACACATCCGCCTCCCGGGCCAGCCTCGACCTTTGCGTGGCTGATGTCCCGGGCAGGGGTGTGGATGGGGGTGCCGTGGTGGGGGGCGCTAGTGGTCAGGGTCATGAGCCTCAGCCTGGAGAGGTGGCCTGTCTGGCGAGCAATGACAGCTTCCAGCGTCTAGTATGCGTCCAGGAGCAAGGCTGGACCAGGAGCAGGACCTTCATCAGGATGTGGGGGAGCAGGGGCTCTCCCCACACAGTGGAAGGTGCAAACAGGCCCTGCAAGATCACACTCGAGGCCCAGCCAGCTGTCCAACACCTCCACTGCTCCCCAGACTTCCTCCCGAAAGCCACCAACAACTTTATTGACATCCTTCCCAGAAAATGGCCCCGTCAGGGCCATGCCGACCCCAGACTTGGATGACTCTGCCCCTCTCAACACAGGGGGAATGGGGGGCCTGGTCAAGGGTGGGTATTTGCACACACACACACACACACACACACACACGCAGCCCTTGGGGAGTGTATTTTCTAAATAAAGTCACTCAAAGCAGGACTGAGGGTGAGCCTTGGGAGACGCCAGGGCCCTAACAGGGGCACAAGGCCAGTCGGCAGGGTCATTGTGTTTCTTTGGGTGCTGTGTGACTTAAAGGAAGCCTCTTGACATCTCTGAGCCTCAGATTCCCATGTGCTAAATAAAGATGAGACATCTCCATCTCCGCCCAGCCCACCTCCACAGGATTCCATCAGGATCTAGAAATTTCCCCCAGTCTCAAACCAGCACCTATATGTTCCCTCCTGTCCTCCAGAAGCCCAGAGAAGATGTAGTTCCTTTGTACACGTCAACAACCTGTCCTAAAATCCTGGCATGTCAGAGCTAGCAGGAACCTGCAGAGTGGGTGATGGAGCTGGAGAAGCCGAGGCCTCACAGAACAGCCACCTGCCCCAGGGACCCTGCCCGGATCCGGCATCAATTCCCCAGCCGTCAGGGGTCTGATTGCCCCTCACACCCCAGCACAGAGCAGTCAGGGTACGGCAGCGTCACTCGCTGCAGATGGAAAAGGGAGGCCGAGACACGTTGTGACTCGCCCAGTGTCACACGTGAGTGTTGGGGGCAAGGCCACCTTGGGACTTAAACAGAACTGCCAAGACCCCCTTTCCCCCTTGACTCCTTGGACCGCCCCCTTTCCCCCAGAATGCCTGCTGCCTCCTGCCCACAGGTGCCCTGGGCTTCTGCTCCAGACCGGCTGCCTCCGAAGCTCAGGGCTCCAGTCCCAGGGCTGGGGGAGGCTGGGATCCACTCTCCAGGCCCCAGCCCCAGCCCTCCTTCCTCACCCCCACCCAAGCAGCCAGCATTTCAACCCAGATGGCCAGGCCTGAAGCAGCTCTCTCCCTGGACTTCCTCCCCCTGCCCTGACCCAGAAATGCTGCCAAGCTCCAGGTGGGCCCCCAACCCCTCCTTCTCTGGGCCCAGGCCTGGGGCTGAGGCTCCAGGTCTCCGGGCTTCGTCCTCCCCTTCCAGTTGATGGGCCCAGACAGCTCTACACCCACTGGGTGACCAGCGGGGGTGGCATATGGTCCCAGTGTGAGGTCAGAAAGCCCCCTCCCTTCCCAGGCAGGCCTGCCTGGTCATCTGTGAACCACTTCATGGCCGGCACTGGCCTGGGTTCCAGGCAGGAGGGGCCTCGCTCAACCCTTGCAGGATCCCACTGAGGAGGACAGATGAACTGGCCCAGGAGCCAGCTCCTAGGAAGCTCCCGTCTAAGCAGGGTGCTGAAAGAGTATGGGATTTGGGGTGAGCCCAGATTAGTGCCTTCACCTGCCTGTGCCTTCAGTTCAACTACGGAATGGGTTCAATGATACTTACACTTTGTGAAGTTGTAGAAGGTCAAATAGCATAGCGAATCCAAACCCTGTATGTAAACTGACTAACATCTGCCCCTCTGGGCTATTTCTTTTCTGACTCCTCTGGGCTCCTCGAGAGCAGGATAGTCAGAGCTGGTCAGCAGAGTTACCAGCCCAGAATAGGCTCTCAGTAAGACTGACTACGAGAGATGGTAGCAGCATTTGGGAAAAGTGGCTGACCCCTTCTGATCTGGACTCAGCCCTAAGGAATTCAGAGGAGGGAAAAGTCCCAGAAGACTGCCTGGAAGAAGAGTCATTGGCACTGAGCCAGAAGGCTGAGTAGGAGTTGACTGGGTAGAGAACAGAAGACTGTATTCTTGGAGGGGGAGACAGCATGAGCAAAGACCCTGAGGTAGAAACCAGCAAGGCATATGCTGGGGCAATGTGTAGAACCGTGAGGCTGGAGCAGAGGATGAGGTGGGTCTCAGGAGCAGGCTGTATGGGGTGTAGACGCAAGTGGCAGTGAGACCCAGGCAGCCCTTCCATAGGGGAGAAATGAAGTGGTAAAGAAAGAACCCTGACCAGGGAGGCAGAGGATCAGGCTCTAGGCCTAGCTCTGCGGCTTTGGGCCCGTCTGACTTTGACAAGTCATAGATCTCTCTGATCCCCACTCTGCAACTCTAAGGGAAGGCCCGGCTTTAGAAGGCAGGACTGCAGGTGGGGGGCGAGGCTAGATGCCCACAAACTACACTGAAGCATTCAGACACGGATTCTAGGGCGCCACTCTCAACATCACTGAATCCAAATTTTGGTGGGTAGGGCCAAAGAATCCATATTCTTAAAGTTTTCTAGCAGCTTTCTTGGGGAGCCACTGGCTAAGATAGTTGTAGACTCGGCTGGATAGCTTTCCAATTCCTGAGCATGCCAAACATGGTCCCGCCTCAGGGCCTTTGCATGTGCTCTTCCTTCTGCCTCACCCACTAACCCCAGATCTTCAGATGGCCAGCTCCTCCTTGTCATTCAGGCCTCGGCTCAAATTCACACCCTCAGAGGCCTGCCCTGGCCACCTTATCTCAAGCGCCTCTGCCCCAATCCCCACACGCTGTCCCATCGCCCTGTTTTATTTTCTTCAACCTCCTGCTTCCTAAAACTATCTTTTTTTTTTTTTTTTTAAGATTTTATTTATTTATTTGACAGAGAGAGACACAGCCAGAGAGGGAATACAAGCAGGGGGAGTGGGAGAGGGATGAAGCAGGCTTCCCGCTGAGCAGGGAGCCCGATGCGGGGCTCGATCCCAGGACCTGGAATCATGACCTGAGCCGAAGGCAGACGCTTAACGACTGAGCCACCCAGGCGCCCCTTCCTAAAACTATCTTATCTGTGTATTCGGTTGTTCACTGTCTTCCCCTAAACTGTAATGAGGGCAGGGGCCTTGTTAGTTCTGTCACAGCCATGTCCCCCGTGCACAGACCAGCACTCAGTCACCACTCGGGGAATGAGGTGAATAGAGGGAGCTGGGCTCAAAGCCCCCCTTCTTTTCTCAAGAAGGGCAGCTGTGGGACCAGGGGCAAGTCACTCCCCCTGTCGGGGCCTGGCTGTCCTCCATGGGACACACAGACAGCAGGCTGCAAAGTTGACTTTCAGGCAGCAACCTGGAGCCGATCAGGAGGCCAGGCTGTAAGTCCTGACTAACCTGGGGCTGGCACAGAAGAAAGGAACGGATGAATAAGTGCCTTTGCTCTGCCATGTGCCTCTGAGCAAGTCCCCTCTCATTCGCAGACCCCCACCCTGTCCCCCTCCTGTAAAATGGAGTTGGCCTGGGGGGGTGGCCCTTGGGCACTTACACGTAGAGCTTCTGTGCCCAGTCTGGAACATAAATGGGAACCACAGCAGGTGTTAGAGGAGGGGCAGGCTGGGCCAGAACCATGGTTCTCACACTTACTTGCCTTTCCTGGGGATCCCACCCAGCCCAAAGCTGGTGTCCCAGGACCACATAGGTGAGAATTAAGTGTGGCTTCTGTAACCTGTCACCCCTCAACTCTTAAGAGCAAGAACAATGCCGGCCCTGCCCCCATCCTGGGAACAGCATTTTGTCTGGAAATTCCACCAAGGGGAGGAGGAAGGGCTGGGGCCCTAGAATTTCTGTGCCTGCTCAAACAGGAAGTAGCTAAAAGTTTGGGGCCAAGGAAAACAAGTTCAGGGTCATCCTGGAAATCAGCAGTCCCCTTGGCTGGGACTCGCCCCTCTCACAGGTGGGGCTCTCCTCCTGATTAATGATTAACATAGACAGAAGGTGTGTGAAAGGGGGATGGTCCAGGACCACAGGCAAAGGCCTAAAAGGAAGCAAAATTCAGTCTCATCTGGCATACCTTTGATGATGGGGAGCTCACTACCAAACCGTCCCCGCCCCCCCCCAACCCCCACCCCTGCCGCATCCTCAGAAAGTCTACAAGTGCCCGTGCCTTCCCATAACTAGGAATTGCAGAAGGCCTTCAGGGATCTAGTGGTCAGTCCACCCTTGACCCAGGGCTCAGAGGGCTTGGGACTTGCCCAGGGTCCTCCCTCGGTTCCCAGGAGCAGAGGAAGCTATTACAGGCACAGTAAGGAGGAGCCAGTAGGAGGGCTGGGGCTGGAGTTTGAGCTTCAGCCCCGCCCCCACATCCCTCCTGGCTAAAATGCCTAGGTTAGGGTTGGGGGGGGGG
>NW_022589724.1:20724433-20769809 GCF_004348235.1 Phoca vitulina | reverse complement strand
GGGGGGGGTGGGGGGGGGGGGGGGGGGGGGGGGGGGGGGGGGGGCACATGTTGGCGACCTGGGTTACAAAGGCCCCGATGCAGCCTGTCTGACCCACAGCCCCTCTCCTCTTCCCTGTAGCCTCTGCCTCAGGAAGCTGCAAGAAGCCTTCAGAAATTTCTAGACCTGCTTTCTTTGCCCTTGTGTTTCTTATGTCCTCTCTCTCCCAGCCAGCCCCCTCACACGGGCTCCCATGCACACACAGACCCGTCTTCCCACTGAGGCCCACATCTCCCCCTCCCCAAAGGGCTCCTTCCAGGCCCTGCCAGCCCCAGGGCCCACAGAGCAGCCTGGAGCCCTCTGGAGTAGCCCGTGGTGCTGCCCCCTACTGGGCTGTAGAGCCCTAGGACAAAGTCCTTGGCCCTGGTGCCACCACAGGGAGGGCTGTGCCCCTTGAGATCCCCAGGGTGGCATGGCACAGGGTTCCAATCTGCTGAGTGACGTGGACTGGCCCTCCCCACCCTCTCTGGGCCCCTATGCCCACCGGAGCAAAGGGGATGGCGCAGAACCTGGGTTCTCAGGTTGGAGATGCTTCACTGCCGCGGAGAACAGGTTAAAATGCAGATGCCCAGGCCTGCCGGGGAGAGTCTGGTTTAGCCAGCCTGGGAAGAGCCCAGGAGTCTGCATTCTTAACCAGCCGGGAGTGAGCTCACCCTGGCCACACTGGCCCCCTTCTCTCTCTCTCAGATCTCCAGCTCTGTATGGGTTCTGGGACTCCAGCCCCCAACAATGGTGTCATAAGCCTTTTCCCAACCGCCACCTGTCTCCTGTCCCTTTGTCAGCACTCCGCGTGCGGTAGGCAGGCAGGGATCCCAAGCCTTACAGTACAGATGGGGAAACCGAGGCTCCGAATGGAGAACAACAAAGTTTGCCCATGGTCCTCGTCCCTCAGAGAAGCCCCTGGCTTCTACCATCCTCCCCAGCTCCCCAAAGACGATCTAGATTCTGGGGCCCAGCAGGTCCCTTCAGGTCGGGCAGCAGCCCTGACTGGCCCCCTTTGTCCTGCTCTGTGTGCCCTGCGACCTCACCAGGTCCTGGACTGATTAAAATATCCCCTTACAGCTCCAGTAGGCCTGGTGTCCCCTTACAGGGCTGGGAGGGACACGGTCCCATTCCCAGCTTGGTGCCGCACTCTGGCTACCCTCAGGAGCTGGACACTTGCCGGCACCACAGAGATCAGAGAGAGCCTTCCCCTGACGTGTTTGCAGAGACCAGCCAGGAGAAACCAAGGCCCAGAGGGGGGACCTTGCCCAAGGTCACAGGACCCAGTTAATCACCCCAACACAGAGCTTCCTCTCTGGCCGGCAGTATTAAGTCAGTGAGTCCATATAACACCCTTAAGAGGTGGACACTATTATTCACCCATTACACAGGCACAGGAAGGCGATTGTGGCAGACCCGGGACTCGACCTCACGTAGCCTGGCTCCTAATGGTGACCCCTTGCTGCCACAGATGGTCTCCCCTCTCCTGTCCTTGGGTCATTTTGTTTGTAAAAAGGCATGCTATAGCAATGAGGAGGGCCCTTGGCTTCTACTCCCAGCCCGGGGGGTGGTCACTGGGTGCTGGCCCAGTCCCCGACCTCAGATCTCGCCGCGGCCTCAGCCGCGCTGGTCCCCAGTCCTCCAGCCCCCAGTTCTCTGTGTCTTTGCCCCCACTGTTCCCACTCGGAGGACACAGGCTTCCTAGGCTCTGAGCTCCTCTGTGAAGCAGGCTGTCGCTAGCTCCAAAGACTAACTTGAGTCTGTCCACCTCTCTCCACTATCGTGACTCAAATCCAGGTCGCCACCATCTCTGGCTTTGGGAACACCCACAGCCCCTCCTCGAGCTGCTTTTCCACAAAGCAGCCCTCTGTCCCAGCCACCCTGGCCTTGCTCGCCTGTGGACACCCATCCCAGCTCATCCCCCCACCCCGGCTCTCATGAGCGGCCTGGCCCATTCCCACTCCCTCTTCGTTTCCGGAGAAACCATTCCCTTGCCACCCCAACCTCACTGCTTCTCCCCCAAGGCCTGCCCACCCCATTTTCTCCGGGCCCCCCGCCCATACCTTTCCTCCAGGGAGCCCTCCGCATCGTGCAATAATATCTGTGGTTTGGTGATTCGTGTCACATTTGCCTCTCCTGGCACGCCGCCCTCCCCAAGGAGCAGGGCCTGCCCGCCTGGCTCACATCATAACCCCGGTGCCCGGCCCGGGGCCGGCACGTGGCGGCTGCCAATCAAGAGGGGAAGCGTGTCACGGTCCTGAATGCGGGAAAGCACCATACACATGAACGTGCACTGGAGTCCCCAGACCTCTGGGCCTCTGAGCCCCATGAAGCCAAAGGGGGCCAAATGCCCTCCGCCCCCCCCACAAACAAGTCACAGCTCAGGACTTACTAATTTTCTTCTGCACAAGTTTCAGTGCTTTCGTTCTGTGATTTATAGCCCACCCGATAAATTTCCCCCATTACCTTTCACACCGAGCATGCTGCCTTTCTGCCGGTTCAGGATACATTTGGCTCACTGGCCTCTCCCCGGAGAAATCTAAGGCTTGGCTCCAACTCGGGAGCAGGCCCACGAGGCCACGTGGGATTCCAAGGGCTCGTTTCAGACCCAAACCTCGAGCAGGTTGAGCCTCGCACTCCGGACTAACTGGGCAGGTCCCCAACTCCCCTCCTGCCCTCCCTAACGGCGAGACTCCTGGCAGAGACAACATAGGCTGCGTTGTCCAGTGCCCACGGGGGCCCTGGTGGCCAGGTTGAAGGCTGGGCTGCAGACTCTAGTGCTTCTCCCACCCAGCCTCGAGGGTTTCCATAGACTCCACAGACGGGATCTTCCTCTACCTCTCTAACTGCCCGAGGAAGGCAGGAACTCATCAGACCCATCTCACAGTTGAAGAAACTTCTCTGAAATACAGCAGATCGCATGCCAGCCCTGCTTACCCCACTGGGTACTTGCCAGCTTCGGGTGCAGCCCGCAGAGATTTCCGAGGGTAGCCTCTGTGCCAGGCATTGTGCCAAGTGCTTGACTGGAGTAGTCTCACTCACAGCCACCTTTAAAGGCCGAAGGTACTATAAGCCCATTTTACAGATGGGGAAATCAAGCCTCAGAGAGAAGCAACTTCCCTAGGTTTGTACAGGAAGCAACTGGCAATGACCCAGAGGAAGTACTACTAACGTGAGGGATGAGAAAGGTCTAGAGGCTACAGGGAGCACATAGCTCGAGGCGGAGCTACCCACTCAAAAAAAAAAAAAAAAAAAGTGACAGGGATACAGGGAGAGCTCAGCACGTTAGGGGTCAGAATCCCATCCCTGGGAGTGCCCGGCTGTGTGACCAGGAGCAAATCCCTTCCCCTCTCTGGGCCTCATCCTCCCACCCTGTAGAATATGAACACTGTCCTGCCCAGGACTATCACAGGGCTTGCATGAGGCAACATGCAGAAAGCTGCCTTGTAAACTGTCCGGTCCGGGGCCAAGTCATTTCTGCATGTTCTGACAGTGAAGGAAGACATCATGCAAAGACCTGCAGGGAACCTCGGTGCTCCTCCGGGCTAAGTTTGACTGGTGCCTCTGAACCGTGCGGGGATCTGGACAGAAAGCCCAGGCTCCTCCTCGGATCACAAGCTGCTTACCTCACCCGGAGGCGCAGAGCCACCAGGCGGCCCTCCTGCCCCCCAGGCGCCCAGATCCCTGCACTGCCCAGCCGGTGTGGGGCACGGAGCAGAGGACGTTGCAGGCTGGCCTGGTGTCCCGTTCCCCCCCACCAATGCCCGCGGCCCTCGGGGCCACTAAGTCTGCTGTCCTCCCCGGTCCAGCTCCTAAAAGTTTCTGCTTCTGCTTTACAGTTTCCGTGGCAACCACCTCTCTCCCTCCGATTGTCTTCCTCTCCTCAGTCACTTTGCCATCTGAAGAGGCAAGTTTCTCTCTTCTTTATGCAACCAGGAGAATAAAAGTGGGTGGGGGCAGGAGATCGGGCCAGGAGAATGGGGACGGAGAGGGGACCTCTGGGGTGCAGCCAGGGGCTGGTGCGGTCACGGTGTGTCCCCCCCAGAGACCTCTGCGCCTGGGACTGCCCACAGGGTCCTCGACAGCAGGCTTCTCCAAATGTGACTGTCCTGCTCCGAGGGCCTGCCGGGCCCTGCAGGAGCGGCTCTGGCTTTTGGGGGGCAGGGGGGTGTCAAGGCTTCACAAGCTGGCTGGGCCCAAATATGCCTGCCACTGTCCGTCTTCACCCACGAGTGCCCTGGGTTTGGACCGCGTCCACCCCCCTGCCACACGCCCTCTGCTTGTGGGAACCCTTCCTCCCCCAAGGCCTGGCTGCAAAGTAGCCCCACAGGAAGTCCCCACCCCTTCAGAACTCCCCACTACCCCACTGTACCCATTCCTCTGCCACCCAACCTTCCCCCCAGCCGAGGGCCTTCTGCCCTGCAAGCAGAGCCGATGTCCCCCTCACTCCATGTCCCAGCAGGGCTGCAGGAGGCCACGTGGAACCTGGGGCCACAGAGACCCGGGCTCTAGCCTGCGTTCAACCACCAGCTGGCGGCCGGCTCTCCACAAATTTGCTCTAGAACTCTGTCTTCCCCGTGGTCGAATAAGAATGGCACTCACTTCCTCCCGGGCTGTGGGAGACTGAAATGAGTTTGCAGGTCTGAAAGAGCTTGGAAAATTCTGAAGTGCTGTGGGGAGTCCGGGATTATTTTTAGGCACTGAATTAGTGCCATCCAATGAACAGCCCGAAGGCCTCCTTGACCCCACGGGTCTCACGGCTCTCTTTCTCCACCTGCTGACCTCCCGAGGCATTGACTGGGCCACCTGCTTCCCTGACACATGCACGCGCGCGCACACACACACAGCCCCTGACACATGTGGGGCCCCGCAGCTCAGCCAGAGCCAGATGTTGGCTGAGGGGCTGAGGATACCTCGGAGGCCCGAGTCAGCAAGGAGCGGCCCGGGCCATGTGTCGGGGACAAGGGTGGAGGAATAGCTTCTTCCTAGCCCATGGGGACTGGGGACTGGGGCTGGGGCCAGAGGCAGCCCCAGAAAGGGCTCCCCCACCCTCGGGGCTGTCCACTGCCTTCTCCTGTTCCACTGGGACCCACCCCCTCCCCTTATGGTCTGCTGGGCTACCCAGGAACACCTCCCAAATGTGCTCTCCCCGGAGAAAGGTCTCTCCCTCCCCCCATCAGGGCCTCCCTCCTTTCTCTGATGCTGACAGTGAACATCCCCCCACACACACACACACACTGCCCGCCCAGCCTCAGACCTACACGTCACCCCTTCCAAAATGCTCAGAGAGGCTGCACCTGCCCAGGCTTGTGCTAGGATAGGGCGGTTTCCATGTGCAAGGGGACGCCTGGGGCTGAGGCAGCTCATGTGTACACTTGAGGCCCATTTCACTCTCCTCCAAAGACCTGCAGAATCAGAGGGCTTTAAGCAGGCTCAGAGAAAAATGAATAAAGACTTGTGAAATGTCAGAACCAAGTGAATGAAGACAGGGTCAGCCACGGCCCGCCGGGGACTCCCTCCTGTGCCGGTCCTTCTGTGCCCCCCTACTCCTGGTTCAAGAGCCCAGGATTCCCACAGCTGGCATGGGGTGTTCAGGATCTGGCATGTGAAAACCCATGCAAATACTAGCACCATCCTGTGAGGGACACTGTCTGAGCCCAAGGGGGCTCAGACACAGTCCCTGTTCTCAGGAAGCCGACCGTCTGGTAGGACACATGAACTCCCGCAGGATCCCACCAACAAGGACCCAAGGCAAAGGAAGCATAAGGAAGGCAGGAACTGATTCTGACCGGCAGGGCAGGTGGAGACCAAGGAAGGCTTCAAAGAGGAGGTAGCATCTGGGCCAGGACTTTGAGTAGGATTCCAATAGGCAGAGGACATTAGGGAAGGGAGGGGACCCGCTGAGATTTCACAGCAGCCTAGGAACCACAAAGAGACTTGACTTCCCTTTTCCAAATGCCATGTGGTTAGACCGTGGTGAGGGTTTGGGTCTAGAGGATGTTGGCCCCGTGTCTAATCAGCTGGGCCTCTTAGGCCAGGTGGGTGATAAATGCCGCAAGATGGCCCAGAGGGAGGCACTCTGCAGCCTGGCTCCTGACACCAGACCCTGGGGCAATGTCTGTTCTGGTCACTGCTGTCATGGGGCAGTGGCCCCAGAGTGCCAATGGGAGACAGAGCCTGCCAGGTCTTAAAAGCCCTAAAGAAAAGAGTCTCCTTGAGTTCCCTGAGCAGCCCATTCCGGGACTTCACACCACCCCACGGTCAGCCAGGATGTTCTTCCCCCTATCTAACCTACATCTCTCTTGCTGAAATGTACACCCACCTTGCTTTGGAGACACAGGAATAACAAAGCACAGAAGCTAAAAGGCCGCACCGGGAGCTCTGTTTGCAGCTGAGGTGGGAGTGGGGCTGGGTCAGTGGACAAGAGAGGACAAGGCCCCCTTTGTGTGCATGATTAATTTATAGGCCTGGGGAGGGCCAAGCGAGCGGGAATGTCCTCTCTCTAGGCCTTGGAGGCTTCCCTGACCCAATTTAGAAGCTGCGTTTATTGGGTTGTTCATGTCAAACCTTCCCGATGAGGTCTCTATTCCCAGCATGCTCATGAATTTTCCAGGGGTTTAATAGTGTACAATCTGAGAACGATTTATTAAGAAGATTAAACCCCCCAAATATGCTGCCGCATGCTCTACAAAACATGGCAAATTTATTCTCCAGCGTCAGTGGGCTCCCACTGCCCTGCGCAGCACACGAACGCTGGAACCCCTCGCCCTTGGGGAGACAGGGAGGCCACGTGGGGTATGGGAGTGCCCAGTGAGGGTCCGGGGGAGTGTGGGAAGGTGTAGGTTTGAAGACACTGCTCTGGTCCCCTGCCCACCTTGTCCCCCGCTTCCCTGCTAAGCGAGGGCTCCTGGATGCTAGATGCAGGATGCTGGTCTAGATGCTTCCTGCTCTGGGACTTGGAATCAAAGTCCTACGGTCATCTCTCTGGGCACCCCTCTCACTCTCCACATCTCCCATCACTGGGAACTCCTGAAGGGGAAGACCTGGGTCAGATGTGGCCAGAGGTGTTAGAAAGAGATGCACCTTTTGCTTCACCCTTCCTGGGCAGGGAGGGAGGGGCTGCACTTGAGAGGCCAGAGGAGGCCTTGCCGAGAGAAAACTGGGTGGAGGATGTGAGGTCAGGGAGGAGGCAGCCCTGGCCCAGCCCTTGGGACAAGGGGAAGAGAGCAGCGCCCAGGGCCCACGCCAGGCAGATCTGGTCTCAGATGCGGGTGCAGAGGCCCGGGCCTCAGTGCTGATCTGAGACTACCAACTGGCCTCTCTTCTCCCTGCTGGCTCTCCGGTCCAATGGGTCCCCAGAACCATCTCTCTTATCACTGGTGATAAAAACTGTCATGGCGGGGCGCCTGGGTGGCTCAGTCGGTGAAGCATCTGCCTTTGGCTCAAGTCATGATCCCAGGGTCCTAGAATCGAGTCCCGCATCGGGCTCCCTGTTCAGCAGGGAGTTTGTTTCTCCTCGGCCTGCTGCTCCCCCCGCTTGTGCTCTCCCTCTCTCTCTCTCTCTCTCTTTGGCAAATAAATAAATAAATAAAATCTTAAAAAAAACAACCTGTCACGGCTGGGGCATGTCCACCACTTACTCTGTGCCAGGCACTGTGCTGAGCTTTAAACACATTGTCCCTTGTCATACCCACGCCACCCTGCCAGTGGATGCTGTTATCATCATGTGCCTTGGACGAGGGAGTGAACCTTTGAGAATGTAATCCACACGCCTAGGCCAGGCAGCCAACAACCGACAGAACCAGGCTTCAAACGCTGCTGGTCAGACTCCAGTGTCTGAGGTCTCCAGGTCCTCCCACCCCACCTAACTCCACAGCTGGGACAACTCCCGCTCCTACCTCCCTGAGGCCCCTCCGTTTGGGCTCACTTTAGACCTCCGCGCCCCCCACCGGTGGACCGCCCAGTCTCCTCGATGGCCACCCAGCCTCCAGCCCCACCTTCTCCAGCCTTCCCTCCATCCAGCAGCCAGAGGGACTGTCCCAGATCCCAAACCTGATGACGTCACTCGGCTGCTGAAACCCTCACCGTGGTCGGTCCCCTGGCTGACAGCGCAGGGTGCAAGCCCCCACTCCCCTCCTCCCACTCCCACTCCCCTCCTCCCCTCTGCCCTCCCTCCTACCACCACTGCCACATTCACCACCTGTGCCCCAGGCTTCCTGTCTCCACGCCTTTGCTCCCGCTGCTCCCTTGGCCTGACATGCTTTCCCCATGCCTCTTACTTCAAGACTCTCAAGGCCCAAATCCAAAGCCATTTTCTGCAAGAAGCTGTCCCAGGATCAGGACTCTACAGGAGAAATGGCTGCTCCCTCCTTGGAGGGAAGTCTTTCTCCCCTTGCCCCAACCCCCAACAAGCCCAGGAGCTCCTGGGGGGCAGGGTCTCCTCCCTCTAGAAGTTCCTTCCCCTGAGCCCTACATACAGCTGGGCATGAGGATTAGGCGGGTTCAGTGCAGATGTGGTCACCTTGACAACATGACACCTTGACCTTGTGAGGGAGAGGAGGCAAGAGTGGCCTGAGTGCCCAGTGCATGAGTCCTTTACCTTTTGGGGGGGCCATGGACCCCTGTGGCCTCTAGAAAGATCTAAGACTCCCTTCTTGGAAAAATGTTGCTTTTTTTAAAGATTTTATTTATTTATTCGAGAGAGAGAGAGAGAGCACAAGAGGGGGGAGGGTCAGAGGGAGGATCAGGGAGCCTGATACGGGGCTCCATCCCAGGACTCTGGGATCATGACCTGAGCTGAAGACAGGTTGCTTAACCAACTGAGCCAACCAGGCACCCCTTGAAGTATGAACAAATGTGTTATTTCAAGACCCCCACTAAACTATACTATGACGTGATAGTGTCTGTGATTTCTATGATTTCTACAAAATCACAGAATGGCTAATGCCACCGTGGTTTATCGCCTACATTTGCAATTGGAAGAATTAGAATTTGTAACTGTGGTCAGAGGTCAGAGAAAATAAAGGTGGGATTTTTTTTTTCCTGTCCACATTCTTGGATTCCACCCAGAGACTCCTGGGGTCCTTGGTTGAGGACCCCTGGTGTAGAGGTGGGTGTAAGGGGGAACAGTAGGGCTTGTCCTGGAGACCAGATTCTGGCTATGTGCTGCCTGGCACGTCGCTGACCATCTCAGAGCCCCATCTCCATCCACCTGCCTCGGAGTGATCATGGAGGAACCAGGGCCAGTGCCCTCAGCCTTGTTGCTCGGGCTTATCCCAAAGCCCTTCAGTGGGGTAGGCTTCGCAGAGGCCCCTTGGAGCTGCTATGCCCCAGACAGCCCAGCTCAGGGCCTCAAGGCCCCTGGCTGCCTCCCAGGAAACTTGTTTTATGTCCCGAAAGAGCAGGGCTGACAGGAGATAAATCGCCAAGGAAGGCTGGAGTGGGCTCACACTGTCTGCCTGGCGCCTGCCCAGCCACCCCGCTACCCACCACCACCCTCTCAGAAAGGATAAAAGCACCATTAATTACCGGGGAAGAAAGGGCGCCATGAGGACGCGCCCAAAGGCTGCTCAGAAATCATCTCGGGCCACATTTTCTGAGTGTAGCGCCAAGCCTAGGAGCCGACTATCAACCCTTCCTGGCCTCTGTCCCCAGCAGGCCGGGCTGTCCTCCTCCTGGGATCCCCCCCAGGGCCACCTTTTAACCTGGGTCTTGCTCCCAGAGACCCCTGACCTATCCACTGTCCGTGAATGGATTGCTTTTTGCAGACAGGAGCCCCAAATAGTGCTCCCCAGCTAGGGGTGGGACCCGAGGGGGAAAGGGAGTCAGCCTGTCATCTCTGCTGTCTTCACCGGCACAAGTCCATCAGCGAGTCCTATGGACTCCACTAGGGAAGTGTCTCTGGCCTCACCCAGACCCCACTGCCAACTCTAGTGATCACCCCCCGCCCAGGAGATTGAGTCACCTGCATGGTAGCCCCTACCAGTTACTTTGTGCGGGTCTGTGCCAACAACTGTCCAAGCAAGAGGTCAGCCCTGTTATTATCCCATTTTATAGACATGGTAACTGAGGCTCAGAGAAGTTAAGTGACTGACCCAAGGAGGCACAGCTGGAAACTGACAGAGCCAGGGCTTGAGACCAGTCTGTCTGGTTCCAAATCTCCCCTTTGGCAGCTTTTCAGCCCCCGTGTGGTCCCTCCTGCAACCACAGGTGGCCAGAAAATCTCTCTAAAGGAGGTGTTTGAGGCCCCTCCTTCCCTTTCCTGTCCCTGCCCGGGGGCTCCATCAGAGACTTGCCTCCAAACCCAACTGGTCCCAGTCTCACCTCCGCCAGAAAGCCTTCCCTGACTACCCACCCTCCGTGGAGCCAGAAGTCTTCCAGTGCTTAGCAGAAGCTGCCAGAGATGGCCACTAGCACTGCCTGTGGGGCTAAGCGAGGCTTTTCCTTCGTCACCCCTAGCACCATACCCTCAGCCAGACCCAGACACCCCACAGGGGCTCTTCCAAGAGGTAAATGAGGAAGATCATGCCAGCAACGAATGAGCGAGCCATGGCTCATGCCAACCTTCCACCAGAGACAGATCCGTTCACAGGCAGACGGGGGCAGCTGCCCAGGATCGTCGGAATGGGACCCACCAGACCAGTCAACCAGGATGGCTAAGCGGGGCTAGGAGTTGACTTCGTAGCCACTCTGAACAGAGAAGAGCCCTGGGCTGGAGAAACAAAGTCAGCAGATGCCCTGGACCCACACATCACTCGCGAAGAGCCCACAGAAGGGCCAGACCCGTTTTCAAAGCCGAGGCAAAACCATGACTTCGGCTCCAAGCTCACAGCAGGAATAACAGCAGTGCTGTTCCCAGCACAAGCACTTTCCTAGGAAATGTGCTTCCCCCAGACAGAGGGACACTGGGACCCGAGCCTGATAGGCTGCAGAAAGCTCGATGCAGCTGCTAGAAACGGGGAGGTAGAGGTCCATGTCCTGACTAGGGACATGTTCTGAAAATCTCTTCGTGAAAAAAGCAAGTTGCAAAATGACTAATGATTTTTTAAGAACTGTTAAACAGAATCACAGATGTGCTATGGATACATCTGTGTGGACGAGAGCATGAAAGAACCCTGAGAAAAGCATACTCCGAAGGCCCCCACCCCAGCTCCTGGCTGGGTCCTGCCCCAAAGATCACACCCGAACTCTACACCGGCTCTTGATGCCCCAGAAGATCATGAGCAAAGCAACATTCACCCACAGGAGGCAGGAGCCTTCACCACCCAACCTCTGTGGAAGGCAACTCAGCAACACGGATCAAAAGTTAAGATCCATAAAATGTCCACTTTAAATTCATATATTCTCCTTCTACAATCGTGTCCCTCAGATAAACTCTCACAAGTGTGCAAGAACAGATGTACAAGGATGTTTACACACTCGTTTGCAGCAGGAAAAAAAAAACAAACCCGTAAACAGCATCCGTGTCCAGCACAGAGGACCTGGCTGAATTAATTCTGGTCCCTTCTGAGCGCGGAATCCCGTTTGGCTGCTCGGCCTCATGGGGCGGAGACGTGTATACCAACATGGTGTGCTCCAGCTGAGGAGGCAGGAGATGTGGGACAACCCCCTGGGCAGACAGGCTCGTGGAAGCATGCAGGGAAACAGGTTCTCGAATGTTCTTCAAAAACAAAATAAACAGTGGTTACTCCAGGGAGTGGTGTGTGTGTGTGTGTGTGTGTGTGTGTGTGTGTGTGTTGAGTGGGGCGGGGGCAAGAAAGGGGAGAGGTTTAGTCTTCGCTCTATACCCCCCTATACCGCTTCCATTTTAAGTCACGGAGTACGCCGATTTTATGTGTTATAACACAGATCCTGGTGCGGACGGATGTTGATGGCGGAGGAGGCTGTGCGGGGCCGGGAGCAGGGGGTCTACGGAAAGCTCTGCGCATCCCACTCAGTTTTGCTGTAAACTTAAAATTGCTCTCAGAAATAATGTCTGTCTAAAAAAAGAGAGAAAAATGGAGTCAAAGCCCTTGGAAATGAAAAACACACAGAACCCCCCCCCCCCCCCCAAGTCCACACTGCTCCTGGCTGAGGCTCCCTGTGCCTTCATCACTCTTGGGCGAGTCCTAAGTCCCGGCCTATTCTCACGTCGTCCTGGCGAGGCGCAGAAAGGGGGTGAAGCTCATGGCAGGGGAGCCCCGCTGAGGTCCCAGAGCTACAGCTCTGCTCGCACCCTCTCCTCTGACCAGTATGTCCCTTCACCTTCACTGTTCAAACATCCTCCTCCCTGGAAGCACGTTCCAGGTACCCTCACCCCCTGAAATGCAGACTCTCTGAGGACAGTCCGTGTCCTAAATATCTCTCTGTAGCCGCCAGGGCTGCCCAGTCCCTGGCATAGAGCAAGAGCTCGAGAAACACATGCCAAGTCCATGGATGCCCTACTGAACATGTTAACATTTCTAGCAGCCCCAAGCTCCACCTGAACATCTCTCTGTGGCCACTCATTTTGCCTTGAATTACGCATCTGCCTACCCTCAGCAGCACTGAGCTCCTCAGAGGGGCTCCCGGGCCCACACCCCGATGCGTGCCCCAGCCGGCAGCTCACCTAGCTCAGGAATCTCGAACACAAATGTCGGCGTCAGCCAGGAAGGGAAGAGGACGAGCCAAGCAGGCCGGGCCAGGCTAAATGGAGCGGGCACAGGCCAGCCCACGGTGGTGATACTGGAAAGCAGGTCCAGGATGGCCAGATGATCCAGTTTCAAGAGCAGCTACCGGATTTTAAATGTAAGAACCTTCTGACTGGGGTGCCTGGCTGGCTCACTCGGTTAAGCGTCTGCCTTCGGCTCAGGTTGTGATCTCGGGGTCCCGGGATCAAGTCCCACATCGGGCTCCCTGCTCAGCGGGGAGCCTGCTTCTCCCTTTCCCTCTGCCCCTTCCCCTGCTCATGCTTGCTCTCTCTCTCTCTTTCTCTCTCAAATAAGTAAATAAAATCAAAAGAAAAAAGAAAAAAAACCTCCTGACTTAAGGGCACCTGGCTGGCTCAGTTGGAAGAGTGTGTGGTTCTTGATCTCAGGGCTGTGAGTTCGAGCCCCACGTTGGATGCAGAGATTACTTAAATAAATAAAACTTTAAAAACAAAACCAAAAAAAAAAACCCCTCCTGACTTAAATGTAAGCAACTAATTCACATTTAAAAACTAACAAACACCCTACAGTTCATAAGAAATAGGGCTACAGGTCAGAATCCATCTAGCCCCCCTGCCTTTGGTAGCCTCAGGGAGCAACAGTTCAGAATTCAGAACAGCCATAATTTAAAAAGAAGAAAAAAGGCAAGAAACTCTCCTTGATCCCACTGTCCCATTGACCCAAACAGCTACAGGGCCCACATCCCAACCTCAGCACTACCTGGGACTCAGAGACCAGCCATTCTGGAGACAGGCTGTGTGACCTGGGGCAAATAACTTCACCTCTCTGTTTTCTCCCTTGCAAAATGGAGGCAGAGAAGAATAACAGTACCGGTCTCCCAGGGGTGTTGTATGGATGCTGGCGGTTATGAGGGAGAAGACCTAGGACCTAGGAAAGGACCCCGGCCTGTAAGGGTTCTTTCTTCCTTACCATGACAAACATGATCAGCTAGCCTAGAGGAGGTGAGGGACTTAGCCACACCACAGAGGGGCCGGGTGGCAAAGCAAGGGAGCACCCTCTCCTTTGGCCCCCTGACCATGCCCCCGATGAGGCAGGGAATGATTAGCCTCAGAGTGACCCAGGGAGACTTTCACAGATGCATGCTCTTCTCCAAAACCACTACATCCCCCAAATAACAGAACTTAGCACTTACGGAGCATTTAGTACCTACCGGGCACTGTTAAATGCTTCGAGGAAGTTCCTATCATTTCACTTTCTCAACAATCCCAGAAGGTAGTTATTATTACCTCCCCATTTTCCAGATGAGTAAACTGAGACTCGGAGAAATGACCTGACTTGTTCGAGGCACCTAGTCAGTGGTACAGTCTGGATTTGGCTGTTGACAGTCTATTCCAGCTCTCTCAGCAAGCACCCCTTCCTGCCTCCTTCCCACAGATCTTTGTGGTTCCCAGTGTGCCAGCACTGACCGAGTCTGGGGACTACCAGGAGCAAGACCAGCTCCTGATCCGGGCAGCCTGGGGCACAGAGGCAGGGAACCGTGGACTCTGCCGGGAAGAGCTGCATCAGGGATGACGGAGCCCCTGAGCCAGGGCCAAGAGGTAAGGAGAAGCAAGGCCAGAGGTGTGCAGGTGAGCCCTGGGCTGGTTGCACCAGGAGCAAACCCAAGGCACCTCAAGCTTTGAGGCCGGAGGCTGGGAACCTCAGTCTAGACAAAACCAACCGGGCTCGACTCGAGGCAGGTGAGAGAACAGAGGGCTAGCTTCTCTCTTGAAGGAATATGCATATGTGCAAGAAAAATGAAAGAGCCAAACATTATGGAGGTGAAGAAAACTCAAAACCTTAAAGCTTAAAACCTATTCTTGGGGACCCCCCCCAGCCCCTGAGAAGAGGAGGCCTCTTGGCTGGGGAAAGTTCCATTGTTCTGGCACCATCACTCCCCAGCTGCCACCTTTGGGGGGGAGGGCAGTGTCACTCAGGCCTAGGGCTGAAATGTGTTCCCTTAAAATTCACATGTTGACTTTCCAATCCTGAGAATCTCAGAATGAAACCATATTTGGAAATAAGGGCTCTAAAGAGGCGATTAAGGTAAAATAAAGCCATTAGGGTGGGGCTTCGTCTAATCTGACTGGTGTCCTTATAAGAAGAGGAAATTGGACACACAACAAGGACACTGGGTCCTATGTGCCCAGAGGACAACCACGTGAAGAGGACGCAAGAGGGCGACCGTCGACAAGTCAAGGAGAGAGGCCTCATGGGAACCATCCCTGCCGACACCATGATCTTGGGCCTCCAGCCTCCAGAACTGTAAGAAAATAAATTTCCATAGTTTAAGTCACCCAGTCTGTGCTAATTTGTATGGCAGCCCTAGCAAACTAATATATGCAGGGACCAGCCATGCTGTGTAGAGCAAGGACCCTGGCTTGGTCATCTGCAGCCGACCTTGGGCATATCAAGCCAATCCCACCTGCCAACTGGGGGTCGGGAGAGCTGGCCACTCACTTAACAGGGATGGCACAAGGCTCAGATTCAGCACATAGCAGCCAGGTGGGGAGTGGCAGCCCGCCTGCCCCGTGCCCCCATGTGCGCACCCCTGGGCACCCCCATCTAACATCAAAAAGCATCTGAACCTTGAAAAACCCAGTCCCTCAGGGATGGACACTGGGGTCGGGGGCAGCGTGGTCAGCTCATCTCGGTTTCCCTGCAACTGTCCTGGTTTTAAAACTGAAAGTCCCAAATCCTGGGACCGCCCCCCCCACCTCAGTCCTGAGCAAACCGAGACCGTTGGTCACCCTAGCCGAGGGTTGGACCTCTCCTGAGGCCTTCATGTACTCATTCCCGCATGCATCTGACAAATGCTCACGAAGGCCTACTACAAACCAGAAACTGTGTCAGGGGCTAATGGTGAAAAGCCAGACAGGGAGCCTCTCTGCCCTCATGGGCTTTTGGTCCACTGGAAAGACACAGAAAACAAGCATTAAGAAACTATAAATACACAACCACGTACATGTACCTGTAAGACTGTGAGCTGGGCAGGCCCAGTGGGACCTCGGGGCCAAGGCCCGGCTAGCTGCGTCTCAAGGGCAGTGGGAATCGGGAGCAACACGAAAAAGCCTCCAGGAAATTTAAACAGCACACGCACATTGGCTACTGAGTAAAGAGCAGAAGGGAGGCGAGCAAACAGGAGTGAGCCCAGTTAGCAGCATCCTGCAGTCAAGCAGGAGATGGGTCGGCAGCCTGGATCCGGTGAAACCAGCGAGCCTGCACAACGGACAGATTCGTATGCTCCCCAAGTACCCCTCTGATCTTGCCCTCTAACTCAGCAGACCCTGCCCTCACCCCAAGAAAACCCCCAGGAATCAAAGTAAGTCAAAACCCTGCAGCCTTGCCGATGGCACTGACCCCCGCCCCCTGCCCCCCACACGGCGTGGTACCTGTCACTCTCTCGGCCAAACCTGTCCCAAGCTGGCTGTGAATCAATCCCTTCCAAGGGGCCAAGTGACCGTGTGCTTTCCTCCCCCTGGGGGTGGGGGTGGAGCGCTGGTGGTATTTTTAAGCTATTAACAATTGACATCTGTTAATTATTACTTTGTCCACCTCTGTTTTTCTTTCACCCACACCATTGCTCAATCCTCCGGCTGCCGTGGCCCTGAGAAGGAGAAATATTACCTCCCAACAGAGAGCTGGGGAAGCAGAGGCCCCTTGCACAGGTAGGGGTAGGGCTCACAGTCACTAGGTCCTATGCATCTAACAAACCCACATGAACTTCTAGATCCTGAATCGTAGGAAGTACGACTAGGTCTGTGCCCGGTACTGGGGGTCACCATCTGGCCCCCTTCAAGCCCTCTACATTCATAGGCACCCATTGCCTCTGGAGAGGTGGTCCTCCTAGCCAGGCCAGACCCTTCTCTTATAGACCCCAGAGATTTCCAGGCTGAGCCCCAATCAGTCAAGCTACAAATACTAGAGACTCCATAGAAGGAATATTCCCCAGGAGCCAAGGGAAGGGTAAGAAGGACAAATAGCCATGCTCTTCTGGTTGGAGGCGGGGGGCTGGACTGCATGGAGACCTGTACCCTTTCCGGCTTTGTGAATTGGATCAGACAAGGGTAGGGTCTGAACAGGTAGGCACAAGGCTGAGGGACAGCATTGCAGGCAGGGGGACCCTGAGAACAAAGTCACGGCAACAGGACAGGTGGGAGGTCACGGAGTGTTCAGCTGGCTGAGCTCCTGGGTGCAGAGAAAGGCGCTGTGGGCACGGAGGCTCCTACCAGAGTTTGGAGGTCCCTGAAAATCAACCTCAGAAGTGTGGGTAGGCTTCAGAGAAAATAGGGAGCCCCTGAAGGCCCCTGAGCAGAGGAGTGACTGGTCCGAACAAGGTTTAGAAAGCTCCCCTGGAAGCTGAGTCGAGGGAGATCAGGGATGGAGAGGCAGGCCATGTGACAGGAGCCTGCAGCCTGCTTATCCCCAGGGGACAGTGGCGCAGGGATGGAGGCAGGAGCCAGTGCCACGGGGAGCTACTAGTCTGGCATGAAGCAGGAAGGAGGGAATGGAGGGAAACTGCCAGGCTGGGATTCCCTGGCCCCGGGCTGGCCAGCGCAAACTCACCTGAGAAAGAGGGATGTCAGGGAGGGGGAGGGGTGATGAGGATGGGAGGACGTGGTTTTAGCAGAAAGAAAAGGACTTCCCTGTTGGACCTTTGATGTGACTTTAGAGCATCTGGTGACAATCACTTCTCCATCTGAAACTCAGGAAAGAGGATCAGGGTAAGAGATTTCCAATCGGGAAGGGGAGTGGTGCTCAGGAGTCACTGACCCCCCGGGATGAACGGGGCTCCCAGGTGAGAGCTAGCAGGTGAAAAGAGGAGCACTCCCAGGCGGGATCAGGGGGCATCAGTGAGGGGCGCGGAGGGTGTGGTGTCTGGGAAGGCCGGAGTCAGGCAGCTGGAGACCCAGGGCCGACCCCAGGAAGGCTGGCCAAAGCCCTGAGCAATGGTGATAGTGTAATCATCAAAGAGCCCAGGTACAGAGTCCCTTTTACATGCTAGGCCTTGAACTTGGGACCTGACATGCAGCATCTCTCTCACTGACACCTGCCAAACCCCTAGTTTGGAGCTGGTACTGTTATCCCATTTTAAAGATGAGAAAGTCAGCAGAGTGGCTTAGTCCCCCAGCTGGTCAAGCCTAGTCCTGAACCCAGCTGGACTCCAGAGCCCACACACCCTTCTAACCACTCTAAGGCATAGGGGGAGGTCAGTGTCGGATATTTTCATGGGGGGAGGGGCTCCTAGAGGCCAGAAGCTGACCAGGTAGAAGCAGACAACTGTTCCTCGGGCTGGGAAGGGTGGGAGGGTGGCTCTAGCAACTTCCTCCAGCAGCTGGCCCAGACCGCGGCAGTAGGAGCCGCCCATCGGAGCGGAAGGATCCGGAAGACTGCAGCAGGGAGCCAGAGCCGGGAAGGACCTTTAGTTCTTGTTCTGCCTTTAGGATCCAAACTTGGAAAACAATGACCGCTAAAAGTGATCTGATGACTAAAATTTTTGACTGTTGCTAAGTTTAGCGCTCAGGGTGGGGTAGGCACGATGATGTACAATTCGCAAACCTTGACTTCCGCCCCCAAGCCTATGTTGTATCCTGGTCCCCTATTTAACTCCTCTATTTCCACATTTCCAAATAATAACTTCTAACCCAAGGAAGGCTTACAGATGAATGAGATCCCCATTCAGCATCTCCTCAGGACCTAACACCTAAGCTAAAAATTACAGTGCTTAACTCAAAGGAATCAATCACTAATGGTGGAATTTCAGGCACCAGAGGTGGTTTACAGGAGTTGCTGAAATCATACCAGTTCTCAGCCTGCCCTGAAACAGTGCCTGGCACATGGCAGACCCTCAATAAACATGTGCCCCTCCAGGCAAGAGCTATGTAGCTCACTGTTGTTACAGTCCAGGGACAAGAAGGCCTCCCTGGGGCCTCAGAGAGCCAGAAGTCACACCCTCCAGCAATCACTCCTTCATCATGGCCCATCACATTATAATTTACCCATCAGTTCTATAGGATAGTATTATATCTGGCCAGAAAGGGCTTTTAAGCACATATATTTGACCTTTTAAAGTTTGGGGGAGTTTTTCCAAAAGTATTTAGGTTCAACCCAATTGTTTTCAATCCTTGAAAGTCCTTCTGTAACACCAAAACTCAGGCCAGACTAGGGACAGCAAACATGCCAACATCGCGCACGCAGCCCCCTCCCCCCACCTCCACCCCCAGGGCGTGGGCACGTATCGCTGAGTGATGATGGCACTCTTTTCTGCTGGGCCAAGATGTGGCTTCAGATCCTCTCAATGCCTGGAGTTTGCTTTGTTTCGCTTATAGGAGATGATGTGCCTACCACATGGATATTGTGTCTCCTGTAAATTCCTTCTCTGGGAAAAAAAAAAAAGTGTCTACAAAAATCCAATGAATTTACTGACTACTCATGACATGTGCATCGTATTGATGGGTCTTTGGTTATTTTTTGCCTATGTTTGGTCCCCCTTCTGCCAGGGCCAGCATCCCAATTTTCCTTGGGGATCCCCCCTCTCTCCACTCCCAATTCAGTGGAGAAGCAGAGCTTAGCACTGGGGGAAGGGGGAAGAGAGAGACAGATAAGACAGCCTAACTAATTCATTTACTTAGGATTCCCTGGGCCTCCTTAGGTTCTTTATATACATGAGTTCATAAAATGGTCTAACTTTGGCCAGTTTGAGGGGGAGGGGGCTTTGTTTCTTGTACCTGAAAGAGCCCTGGCTGGCCCCCGTGTCAGCCCGGCGCCGGGCCCCGAGGGGTGATCCCAAGACGACAAAGAGTCCTTCCCAGTGTAGCAGGTGGTTGGACAGACTCAAGTAACCCATCCCAGTAGGAACTCCCACTGAGAGCCATAAGGGAACCAGAGAAACTGCCGCCCCCTCCTCCACTGGGCCGCTGATGAGCTCCCACCCCCCACTACAGCCCACAGAGGTCCCGGACTGGGAGTCAGGAGAATGCTGTGAGGCCCAGCCCTGCTATTAACTCACTGTGGGAACTTGGACAGATCACCCTGGGCCTTGATTTTCTCGTCAGCAAAATGGGGGTGGAAATGCCACGTGCCCCCCCGGGCTGCAGGCCAGGGAAGGGAGCTGCATTGTCCAGGCCTCCCAGGGGAGGGTGGTGGTTATGACTACAGACTCTGGGTCTGCAGGTTCCTTTCTCTTGGGTGAGGGCGGGACAGGGGAGGGGGAGCGGGAGGAGAGAGACTCCCCTGAAGCCCCCCCGCACCGGGCTGCCTCCTCCATACAAGCCCCAGAGGAGAGGGACCCGAGGAACCTTCCAGTCCCAGCTTTTCCTCCCCCATCCAGAGCACTCACTCATTGGAAATCGGGCCTTCTCTGGGCATTTGTGGAGGGACCACACTGCCTTCTATCCACTGAGCAGATAAATCTCCCGGTCTCATCCGAGCTCCCTACACTGAGGCCCTCCCTTCCTTCCTGCTGCCCCTCAGGCGCCCCGAGCCAGGGTCCAGAGCCAGCACCTCTGTCTGCCCAGGAGAAAGGTCAGGCCAATTCGCAGCAGTTGCCCTCCCTAAAGGCTCTCCGTCACCCTCCAGGAGGCCAGAGGGTGAGAGCCAGGGTCAGGGTCGGGTCAGGGCCAATGCCCAGGACTGAACTGCCAGTGGTGAGGAGTGACCAAACCCATTAGAGCTGACCCCAGCCTTTCTGCTCCTCGTCTTCCTACAATAAGCCTGCCCCAGTTCCACAGTCAGGTGAGCTCCCGTGCAACGCACGCGTCTTCAGTGTAAGAGGGGACAAATTCAAAGGTACAAGACACCAGATACATTGTCTACAACCCCCACCCCCACCATCACCAGGAGCTGCTGGCCACCGAGGCCTCTGAAGATGCTTTTGTGGGCATCCCCCTGCCTCTGCACCAGCACCGTCCCTTAAAACAACATTCAACAGCTCAGAATTACCAAAATCAATTACTCCAAGATGGAACTCGGGCAGACAGGCATTAGAATAAAGACAGCAGATAATTCCCACCGTCAGGTAATTGCTCCCCAGAGAATTTCAGATAATAAAAGAGGATTCAAAAAAGAGAGCATTTTTTCCCCCAGAAAGGAAGGGGAGACTGTGCACTGATAAACAGAAAGCTCTTCTCTTCCCTCCTGCTTTCTCTCCCCTTCCTTGGCTGTGCCCCGCAGGACCAAACCACAATGTCTCAGAAATCCACAGGGATGGGGATGAGAGGGGGGTGGGCAAGTTCCAGGGTCCTGGGCCCTGGGGACAGTGCTGTGTTCTCAGAGGACATTTGACTCTTGTGTCCTTCCTTGAGCAGGGACACAGACAGGGACAGGGTTCCCGTTACACACGAGCCCAATGATACATGACTGGGCAGTTAATCTCTCTCTCTCCCACGTGTCCAGCTCACCCCCTCAACAAGGACAGAAGCGTTTTGACAGCAGGCCCTTGGCTGGCCAGCCAGCCTCTCCTTGCCACCCGGCCCCAGATGCCCATTGATCCAGGAGGTGATGGAGGGGCACACAGGTTTTCCTGAGGCCAATTACTTGGTTGCCTTGACTGTAAAATGGGGAAATAGCACCAAACTATCATATAGATGTCTACAACGCCACAGCCCCAGGAATATCACAAAGCCCTGTCAATAGGTATTCCAAAAAGAAAAGTGTCCTATGGTTAGAGGTTTGGGAGTCCAGGGGGAAACAAAGTTCAGCCGGTTCCTTCCCTGCAGAACTTCTCAGAGCCTTCAAAATTGCTAATGTGGACTGGTCCTGTAGGAATGGGCATAAAGTATGCAGCCTTTTCCAAAACTCTTTTTCTACTAAGTATCTCCCCAGACTGCTGTTCCGTAGAACACACTAGGGCCAGCAGTGGGTGCAGACAGAAGGTATAATGAGGCTGTAATAAGGCATTTAAAGGGGACTGGTTAGGGAGCTATTAGAAAAATTCATGGAGGGCATAAGCTTGAGATACAGTCTAAAGGAGAAAGGAGGGGCAAAGACAGGGAAGGGACATCCCCCTTAGAAAAGACTGTCCAAGCAGGAACCCTAGGGGTGGGAGAGCCCTGGGCATGCTGGGTCCAACTGTCTGCCTTAACTGTTACCAGGAGAGAAGGACGGAAGGCTGGAAAGGCGGGGCAGGGAGGTTCTTGGGGTAAGGAACACAGTGAGGGTTTTTTGAAGGTCCTGGAGTCAATAATGGCTTACTCATGAGTGGCTACCATGTGCAGCGCAGTGCAAAGTACAATTCTGACAACACTCCTATGAGGCAGGTTCTAGTGTATCTGTCACTTTGGAGCCAAGGACAAGTTAAATGGCTATCTCAGTTCATGCAGCTACTGAGTGGTGGGCAGAGATCTGAAGCCCCCAGCATATTAACCAGAGAACCCGTGCCCTTAACCACTGAGCTTCCCCACCCCAGAGCTGCAAGGGGCAGGGCTGAACCCAATGCCACCAACACCATCAAGGTGTGGAGAAGGGTCAATCATTCCTTGCCACGGGATGCCCTGTCCCTATGCCTTGGTTTCTGACTTATATTGCATCAGCCAGTGCTCCCCAAATATGTACATAGGTCATTGGCTCTGAATATTTAAAGGGAGTCTTTCCAACCTTCCCTCTGGGAATGGGCAAGAAGGTGCCAAAGCACAACTTGGCACCAACAGAAACATGTGACGGAACCCATCGACATCCTCAACAAGATTTATGTTTCCCAAGCACGTGGCTGCCGCTTGATTTATGGGGCCTGTGGAGCCATCCTAAGGGGGAGCAGACCTCTCAAGGGAGGGAGGCATCATCATCATCAAATATTTCGATAATCATCTCCATCACAGTAAAGAAGGCACCAGGCCCCTTCCTGCCCTTGCGCGGGAAAGGAAGTGAAATTGTTTGCCTTAATTCAATTAGGTAATTAACTAGACAATGCAAAGAGAAATTCCAGCAAGGATATAAATACTTAAAATCCCTGCACTAGCTGGTGAGGAGGATGTCAACAACAGGAACTCTGGCGGAGGGGAGAGGTGAGGGCGGGCGGGGAGAGGTGTGTCCCGAGCTAAAAACAACAGTGGGCAGGCAGCAGTTTATAATGACAGACACTTAGCCCGTGCCAGCTCTGTGATAAGCACTTTGCATGCATTACCTCACTTGCGCCTCAAAACAACTCAGTGACGTAGGTGTCACTATTATCCTCATTTGACAGATGAGGAGACTGGGGTGTAGGCAGCGAAGGGACTCGTCTGAGGGCACAAAGCGGAAGTGACAAACTCGGGTCTGATTTCAAACCCGCCTCTTCATCCACAGCCCTCCGCTCCCTCTCCAAAGGCATGCCCAAAATAAAGGGCCTATAGGGATGGTTCCGGTCTAAATGGGGAAACTGAGGCAGGATTGGACACCTCCCTCCTCCCCAACGGTCTTCACTGCCTGGCCCGGGGCCTCCCAGCTGGCCAGGCTGCCAGGCTGCCCCCAGAGAAGCAGGCAAACTTGGGAGAAGTGATTTTGCAATCCTGTTTGCAGAAACCTAGACAGCTGCCCTCCTGGGGGCCCCCTCCAGCCTCACTTCCTCCAGGAAGCTTCCCTGACTTCTCGCCCTCCCCACACACCAGCCTGTGGGCTCTCCAAAGACTGGGCATGCTTTCTCTCTAGGACTGGACCCCAGAGGCTCTCGAGAGGGAAAGAGAAGCAGAACGTCACGCTGGTTTAGTCCCCTCCACCTTCACCGGGCAGGTCTGTTCCAACAAACACTCACCCCAGTGGTTTCAACGGCAGAAACAAGCTCTAGTGGAATGTGAATGCCGTGCAAAAGGTAAACTTCAAGCGCCTTAAAGAAATCTTTTCCTCTATCATCCTGTCTCTATTCATCACTGCAGCTCACTTAAAAACCCCTATTCGAAAACCTTTTTGTTTGGGCAATTTGAGGCGCTGTGTATCTTTACAAGATAAATAAATAAGCAATTCATATAGTCTCTTTAATTCAGACTTCTCCATACCCAGAACTGCCTTCACCAGAGGCAGCAAGTTCTAGAAAGGGGCACTAGCCAGAGCATCCCAAGACCAATGTGAAGGGGATGGAGAAGGCCCGCAGTAATCATAGTGCAAATAATGGTGAGTAATAACGAAACGCTAGGATTTACAGAGGACTCACAATGTGCAAACACCGGACTGGGCTTTCAGCTCCACCCCTAATTTTAACCTAACGACAACCCTAGGAGGCAGGTATTATTGTTATGCCCATTTTACAGATGGAAATACCGAGGATCTGAGAAGTGAGGTAGCTTTGTCCGAGTCACACAGCTGGCAGGCGAGCCAGCCAGGACTCCAGTTTCATGGGCCCCAGACCACTCCCCACCCTTGGCCCCTCTGCAAGACCAGGCCCTTCTGGGGTGGGATCAAGCTGCTTGGCTCTGCCCCCACCTCCCACCCCAAGCCCAGGACTCAGTAGCCAACACAGACTCCTGTTCCAAATCTGAATCAACACCTCGTTGGCCACTCCACTCAAAGGGAAATGGCCCCTGCAACTGCCCAAAGGCACCTTCTGGGGACAGAGGGGAATGGAATTAACACCAACATCAAAAAGGCCAAGAGCTACAGGGGGTGGAGAGAAACAGGCCCAGGACTGGCTGTCTGTGAGAGCATGGCTTCTAATGCACCCTTCCCTCACGGAGCCTGGATACAGCCGTACCTGCTCTCCTCTGCTCCCCCACCGACTGCTCAAGCCCAGTGTTAGAGGGGGAACATGGGGGATGATGTCAAACTAGAAAAGGACTCCTCATTCACCCCCTTTCTGCTCCTCACCAGCTTAATCACACCTAATTTCTCCGTGTTTGTACTTCCACGGCAGCTGGAGGGCAGAGAAGCACAGTGCCTGACACCTTGGGCCGTGGGGTGGAGAAGACTTTCATTCAAATTCTAGTTCTGCCCCTTCCTGGCTAGGTGACCTTAAGCAAGTCGCTCCCCCTCTCTGGGCCTCAGTTTCCAACACGGAAATGATGACAGGACCTCATGGGACTGCCGTGAGAACCAGATGCGCTAATATTGGAAAGTCCTGAGCCCAGCACCTGGCCCAGGGTAGTACTCAGTAAGTGTGGGCTGCTAGGAATTATTATTACAGCCCAGACAGGTCCTGCACCTTGCACAGAGCCAGTGTGAGGCCTGGCAAATACTAACTCTGGGTTCTGGCTCCTGGATCAAGCTCTTTCTCGACACAGAGCCACTCAGGAATGTGAGAGGGCCCAGTCCAGGAGCTCTCATGGCCCAGTGGCCTCCCCACGTCTGCAATTCCCAGGCCAAGTACAAAGTCCCAACCAACAGGTTTGTTTTCCTTACACACACACACACACACACAAAATCGACAAGTGGCTCAGAGTGAAAGTTCCCAAACCTTGGCATCCTCCCCCGTCCAGAGGTGAGTAGTGATCTCATCCCTGTGACTAAGCCAACACGGACGCCAAGAGCCCTCTCTGGGAACCCGCGGGCTTGGCACTGCTGGTTCCCAGCCCCAGGAGGAGCCAAGGCTGCAAAACTGGGATTCACGCAGAGCTGGGGATCCCTGCTCTCGGAGCTGAGAATCAGAGTGGCTTGAAAAGCAGGGCGGTGTTGCAGCCAAAGACCAGCTCTGCGTGAATCCCAGTTTTGCAGCCTTGGCTCCTCCTGGGGCTGGGAACTTTGATCTGCGTTCGAGTCACAGCTTTGCCATGAACTTCCCATGAGGTTTTAATATGCAAACCCAGGCCTCTGTCTGCCCAACCCTAACATGGGTAGATTACAGGTTTCCAATGGTCCATCCAGCTGAGATCTGGGTTCACTCCCTTCCTGCCCACCAGGGGCCCCTGGCCTAGAGCTAATAAAGATACAGGTTAGAGAAGTGGGCACTACAGTGCGTGAAAGGAGAAGCCACTGTTGCTGGAGTGGATGGTGTAGGCCGCCAGAAGAAGCTGGGCCTGATAAGGGGGTGGGGCGGGGAGGAAGAGAAAACCAATCCTGGTGGTCTGCAGGCTCCTCAGGGGCAAGGAGCAAAGTTCCAGAGGCACCAGGGCAGCCTGTCAAACATTCCAGTGAATCCGGCCAGGAGGGGAGAAGAGCCTTCCCCCAGAACTTCAGCCACCGCCCCCTCCTTCTCACTTAATTCCTCCCACCATGGCCAACACAGACAATCAGGAGAACGTAGATGAAAACTGGGAAAAAGCCAAGAAACCAATACAGACTTTGCCCCTGAGCTGGCTCCTCCCAGAACCCCGAGGTAGCAGGAAGTGAGGTCCTCCCTCTCCCACGGCGCCAGGTTCCAGGAGAGGTGGGGACGGACAGGGTGTCTTTCGAGGGTTTCTGTGACATCCACTCTACCACATACCATAAAAGGCCACCTGCAGCCAAGCCAGGGGAGCCCACCATTGCACTGCACTGTTGACGAAGCCCATAGCTGCTGTGTTCTAGAAGACTCAAAGCCTCCCCTTTGCCCGCAGCATCCTGTTCACACTCATGGCGTTCAAGGTGTTCAGTTTGGGGTCCCAAGGGGACTTTTTCACTCCCATCACTGCCCCACCTCCCCGCACACCCCTGCTCCAGCCGCTTCCACTCTCCAGTTCTAGATCCCCATCATGAGCCTTTGGCCCCTGGGCTTTGATCTGTCCTCAGGCTTCCCGCTGCCCTTGCTGTTTTGCTTAATAATCTGTCCCCGGACAAACCATACAAGACTCTTAACTCTAGGGAACACATGGAGGGTGGCTGGAGGGGAGCGGGGTGGGGGGCTGGGGTCACTGGGGGATGGGCCCCAGGTGTTATACACAACTGATGAATCGCTAAACTCTACCCTTGACGCTAATAATACACTAGATATTAATTAATTGAATTTAAATTAAATAATAATAATAATAATAATAACGATCTGCCCCTGTTGTTTTGACCAACACCCCTTTCCTCTTGTAGTCTGTTGACTTTTAGACTTTAACTGGGCTCCTTGGGAGAATAAAGAACGCAGACAGAGAGAACAGAGCGAGGTTCTGCCACCAGATTTCAGGTACAGGCTCAAGCGCGGAATTGGGGCCGTGCCACCACGTGCCCACTTACGAGGCGGGCGGGGTGACCTCTGCCTACGTCAACGGCGGCCGAGCCACGCCGGCGAGCTCGTGGAGCCAAAGGGCTCTGCACAGCCTCGAGTGTGACACGAACTCAAGGGATTAGGATGTCTATTTTTAACTCCCCACATCCTGGCCGAAAAACAAATCCCTCACACACCCTGCAGATCCCTATCAGGGGGGCTGGCAGAGCCTTTTGGGAATTGCCTCCTCCCGGAAGCAGAGCCAGCTTTCATGGCTTTGCCTCTGCCGGGAAAGGCTGGGAGAGCCCCGCTCCGGCCGGGGCCAGCTTCCATTAGGTCTGCCTGGGTCCTCATTGCCCCTGTCAAACAGCCATTTCCTGGTGGACTCAGTTGTCACAGATTCTCCAGCCACCAGACAGGGTCACCAGCAAGGCTGAGGAGGGTTATTCATTCGTTTACTGATTCGTCTACCCCCACATTCCCTCCAGGCCCTCTGAGGAGCCGGGCTGGGCCATTACCAGTCTTGCTCCTCTCCCCTCCTCCGGCACCCCTGGCATCCCTCGGGCCTCACTCCAAGGTGGGTGTTTAATAGGTGATCAGTCACTGTGACCTGCAGGGAGATGGGGGCTTCCTACTTCGGGACAGAGAACTCCTCCCCAGTCCCTGGCCTACCTGTGTGGGCTTTGATCAAGTTTGTAAGGACATTTGCTCATTCTCCTTGGTCCCACCTCGCCCACTTCACCAAGCCCCGCTGACCCCAGGACCAGAGAAATGAACCTGCCACTGCCTAAGTTCACTCTCATCAAATGATACCAGCAGAGAAAATGACCCCAACACATGAGTTTCAAAGAAAAAAAAGCCTCATTCCGAATGGGGAGCCTTCAAGATGGTCAGCCTTCTCCTGGCTGGACAACCCCCGCTGACCCCAGGGACAGACAGTTTCCCTGAAGGTTCTGACCGCAAATAACAGTACAACCCTAGAGAAGTCATGTGATCCCTAGGGGCCTCTGGGGCCACATCCGTGAGCCCCAGCACAATCCCAATGACCCCACAGACCCTCCCATAAATACATTACACACTCTCTTAGGAATTCTAAAGAATCTTGGCAATGCTCATTTGAGACCTGAAGTTCAGCCTGCGGGGGGCGGGGGGGGGGGGGGCAGGAAATGATGTGCCCTTTTCAGACCTTCCTCCAGGCTTCTCTGTCTTTGATGCCACAAAGCAGAATAGACTTCTTTAAAAGGCAGATCAAGAACAATCCAAAGGAGTCAGGGAAGTCTTTCCGCAAACCAAAGGCATCTCTGGGTCCATCCCTCAGCTGCAGGCAGCCTGGCACAGAACTCACAGAGGACCCAGGCTCTTTGCACGGGGAAGCAGGGTTCTGGAAAAATGCTCTGAGCCAGGAACAGAAAAACCAAGTGCAATGACAAGCCAGTCCAACCCTACAAGGCTTTATGAGCATTTACTAGACCCAGGAAAGCCTGGGCCGGGCCCCACACGCTCCATGGGCACTAAGATGAGAAGTAAGGCCCCAGGCCTGGCCCTCAAGAAGCTCAGAGCCCGTCTTGGGAGACAGGCAAGCCGACGACCAAGTGTAAAGCAAGGCGGCTGATAGGAGCTACAAGCCAGGACCGCACAGGGGGGGCGGCTCACCCTTAGTGGAGTGATGAGACCAAGTGGAGGTGACATTTGGGCCAGACCCAGAGGGGCAGGAAGAATTTGTGCAGTGAAGCCACGGCCACGAGAGAAGGGCATCCAGGAGTCAGGCGGAGACCGGGACACAGGCAGCCTGAAGAGCAGAGGGAGAACAGGCAGAGAGGAGAGTTGCAGTGGGCCCAGAGTGCGGGTCTGATCCTGCAGGCAGGAAACAGGGAGCCCTCCCTCCCCTCCCCGCCCCAGGGAGGGAGGAGGAGGCAGGATGGAGGGAAGCTGAGAACAGGAGGCTGGTGGAGGCTTCGGTTGACAAGAGCCCGCTTTAGGAAGCCGGGCTGCCAGGGGCTCCCCCTGGGCATGGAGAACAGGCACCTGGACCCCCTCACCCAGCTGCTCTGCTCCAGGGACAGCCTCTTAGCCATGCTGGCACAGACCCCAGCTGGGAGGGGCCGGCCTCAAAGAATGCTGGGGACGCCCAGGGGAGAGGCATGCGGTGGCTTGGCAGGGAGACAAGAGACAACCGCACACCGTCCTGGCCTCTCGGCCAAGGCTATGAAGGGCTGAGGGGGTGCTCCGCTGGGCTGGAGCCCCGTCCTGCTCCTCAGCTCCCTCTCACAGGCCCGGCCATCATCACCCCCTGCAGTGTTCAGAGTGCTGATTACTGTCTAATTCCAGGGGTCAGCACCCTGACCGCACCCGGGGCTCCCTCCTGTGGCCCGCGCCCCCACCCCTCAGCTCCCTGAGCCCCCTGGACACTGAGCCCACAGAGCCCAGCTGACTGGTTTCACAACAAGCCAGTGTAGCACGTTGCCCTCCAACCCAACCCAACAACTCACCCGTGCCCCAAGCCCATCACAGGATCCCCCTCCCCAGAAAGGCAGAAAAAAAAGAGTAACGCATGAATATCAAGATTGGAAGGAATCTCAGAGATATAACTGAACACCGCCCCCCCCCCCCCCCCCCCCCCCCCCCTCCCCCGCCTTAACAGACAAGGAAACTACAATTTTAAGAGATGACCAGCTCTGCCGGGGATCACACAGCCCAATGGCGGCCCAGCCAGAACACAGATCTTCCTTCAAGCCTCCGGGAGGGCTCTGGCACTGAAGCCAGGACCAGGCGGGGCAGTAAAACAAGGACATAGCGCGGATATGGTGCAAGAAAGGCCTGTGCTTATTGTCAAGGGGCCTGGGTTCAAGTTCTGACTTCATCACCTTCCCTTATGCACACAGACATTAGAGCTTTGGACATGTCACTGCAGCTTCCTGGACTCCAGAGACCTCTTCCATAAAATGGGTGTTTAATAATTCCGTGCTCTCAGCAGGATCAAAGAGAATCAAGGGGGAACAAGAGCACTGTGTACAACAGAGCCAGGTGGTCAGGACGGGGACTGGTGCAGAAGACTCCTTCACCTTCACCCCTCCTGGAAGGCCGCCCAGCCCAGCCAGCCCTAAGTCAGACATTTCCCCAGAGCTGCCCCCGGGCCAGCAGAGCAGCCCTCCAGGGGAAGGGGTGGGTTGCCCCTGGATTTACAACACAGATGCATGCATGGCAGGCCCACCCCTCCCCTCCCTCAGGGGTCCCCCAGCACCTCCTGATAGAGGTCATCACAGGGCCATGGAGGAGGAAGGGTATGTGTGTGGCGGGGGGAGAAGGGAGGGTCCTGCCCACCTCTCCTAAGTCCCCTCCACCCTAGCTGAGAAATCTGAGCACAAGGTCCTCATCCAAGATGCACAAATCCTTCTAGAAAGCAGAGGTCACAGGTCTTGAGGGGAGGGAGGTGGGGTGAGCAGGGCCTCCTGGGAGCCGCAGGTTTGCTGCCATGCCCATCCAATTGTGGCAGGAGAGGTCTCAGTCCTCCATGGGCCTCTCCATAATGCCTGACATCCACCCAGGAGACTTCCACAGACAGGGATCACCCCACCAGTGGGCATAACATCCTGTCCATTCTACAATCGGGAGAAAGCTCCAGAAAGGAAAACTAACCAGCTGAAGAGAATAGAGCCAAGGCTGGAATTTAGATCACCTGGAACCCATATCCCACATTCTCTTCCTAAGCACACCTTAGAGCCATGGTTCCCAGGCTGTGGTGTGCATGAGAATGGCCCCGCGAGTTTTTCAAAGTGCAGATGCCCAGGTCTGGAGTGGAGATGAGGAATCTGCATTTTAACAGGTGCCCCAGGGGGTTGTGATAAAGCGCCGTCAGCACACACCACAGGCCCAGGGGCACACACACACGTGCACACACTCATGGGCACACATGACACGGGCCAGCACGGAGCCAAAAAGGACCATTAGAAGCATGGGCTCTAAAGGCAGATGCCGGGTTTGGGATGCAGCTCAGCTCCTTATGGGTTGTATGACCTTGGGTAAATCTCATGACCTCTCTAAACCGAAATGAGGGTAAGAAAAGAATCAGCCTCAAGGTGTTGTCTTAAGGATACAAGGAAATAATATGTATAAAGCACTCCGCACAGGACCTAGCACATCATAAATACTCAAAAAATGGTGTTACCCTCATGGCCAAACTCAGTTCAGTGTATTGAATGTCGAAGGGAGGGAACTGAGCGCCAGGCGCCACGGGACTGCAGGGCATCGTTGAGCCGGTAAGAGATGCCTGAAGGGTCGTACCAGAACCAGTGGGTAGAAGTAACAGATTTCTGCTCGAAACACGAAGAACTTGTTTTATCAGCCTGGAGTTGCTCCATCATGAAACCAGCTGCCTAGTGGGCTGTCACTAGAGGATGGAGGCTAAAAAGACTAGATGTTCACCAGGTAGAGATGCGGCACCAGGGAAGGAAGAAGGGAGGGGGTGGCCTGGCGCTCTTGAAGGTGACTTTCAGTTAGGTTCTACAGGTCAGTCCCTCTCCCTATAATTGGTGCATTTGCACTGTCCTGATCTTTACAACCTTTACCTCCACAAATCCAAAAGGGATGGGGAGAGGCCAGTGGTTGATAGAAAGTCTTATTTTGCCTTCTGAGTAGTTCCTGGTAAGGAGGGGGATGGATGGGACTGTCTTAAATCCGAGGCCTACAAACACACTGAAATCATATGCCTCAGAGGATATGTGCATCTGTGCACGTTTCTCAAAAGGGCTGGTTCATACCAACTTTTGAGCAGAGGGGAAACTGAGGCACAAAGGGGGTTGTGTGGCTCAGGCTGCAAGAGGGCCCAAGCTCCAGGATACAGACTGGAGCCCAAGGCTGTTGTCCTATGAGCCAGGTGCTTTCCATGCCTTATCTTTCAAAATCCTCACTACATCCCCCTGGGGTGAGACCTTTGAGCTCAGAGAGCTCAAACTCCCCAAGAACACAGAGCTAGTGAGTGGCAGGGCTGGGGTTTGCACCCAAGTTCTCTGGGCCTCAGAGCTGGTGTTTGACTTGGTTTTAACCCTTGGCTATCCTGTCTTAAGTCAAGAAAACACGGAGAGATGTTTGGCTTTGACACGAGGGGAAATCATGTTAGAGATGATGATCCTCATAGGTGACAAGCTACCTACTCATCCACCCTCAATTAAAATTAAATTCAAATCAAAATTAATTTCACCCCTAAATAGCAGAATGGGGGGAGGGAGGGGCGCTCAGTTTCCTTATGACTCAAGCCAGACAGCTCCAAAGAATGGAACATCTGGAAACCAGAAAACCCAATCGTTTCCACCAGGCTGGGAACTGGAACGTAGATGGCTTTGGTCCCTATGCCTACCCTGCTTAGCCCACGGGTCAGGGCAGCCCAGGAAACCAAAAACAGACCTCTCTTCAATGACCCCGCCCCCTCAACACTGAGGAGTGGCTACCGGTTGAACAAAACAACACCTCAAACTTGGGTGCCCCAGGGTGCCTGGCTCTGGGATGAGAGGAATGGCTGTTCAACTACCAACCCCTAGGGTGAGCTGAGGAGGGTCTTAAGTCTGGGGAAACCACTGGAAGAGCTGGGGTTGGGAGGCTGGAGAAACGCCCTCCCACCCTAACCCCTGTGGGCTGCAGGCTCCAGCTGGGGTGACTTCCATATTAGATCCCGCGCGGTTCTCCGCCAAGGACCCAATGATCTAAGCAGGGCGCACTGGCAAGTTTAAAGGGTCAACGTACCTCGCAAAGACCGTTTGGCGGCACAGTGGGACTGTAGGGTAGAAGAGGGATCAGTAAAGCAAAGTCGCAGCCCACTCCTCGGTCTGGTACCCCCATACCTCCCATTAGAGCCCCCAGATCCTCTCGAACCTCAGGTCCCTCTGGGACCCCTGCAAGCCCCGGGGACCCCCTCATACCAGCTCGGGGGCCCTAGCTCTTACCACTCTGCGCCGGCCGGGCCACTGGGCGCTGCCATCCCAAAGGCGCCGGAGCCCGAGCTGCACCGGACCAGGGTCACGGGGTGGCTGGGTCGCGGGGCCGCAGGAAAGTTTCCGTAGCGCCAGCCAGGCGGAGCGGGCCGAGCAGGCGGCGGGCCGGGCAGGAGCGCGCTCCGGCCGGCTCCGTGCCTCCGCCCGTGCGGCGGTGCTCTGGCTCCAGGGCTCCCCCGGCCACCCGGCCGGCCCGGCCCGGCCCAGCCCCGCCAATCGCAGGCCCGGCCACCAGCAGCTCCGCCCGCCCGGCCGGGACCGAGCGGAGGCGGGGAGGGGAGGGGCGGGGGCGCACCTGTTTGGCCAATCGACCCCACTACTAACCACCTCGCCCCGGCCAGACCGCGGGACTGAGCAGGGCGATCCCCTCGGCTCTCGGCACACGCCCCCTATCCGCGCTTGGGCCCGGGATCTAGGCCGGGCCACGTGCCCCCCTCCTCCTCCCCCTCCCGGACCCAGCCGGGTCGAGCGCGCCGCTGTCTCCGCCGGCCTGCCCCTCGGTGCGGCCGAACTGCGCTCCTTCCCCAGCCCCTGGGATGTCAAACACAAAATCCCGGCTTTAGCCTGGGGGCTATGGGGGTACAGGTCTGAGGAGTGGGCTGCGACGCTGCTCGGCTCACCCCTCTTCTACTCTACACCCTCTTCTCCCACAAGGATTTTCGCGCGTCCTCTGGCCCATTAAATTTCGCGGCGAGCTTGCCTCGATCTCCGACGGCGGGGGCCGCGGGCTGATGCTAGGTGCAGAGCTCTGGGACAGGACGGCAGGGGGAGGGAAGGTCACGGGGAAGGCACTTCCAGCACCCCACCACCACCACCATCATAAACCCTCGAGAACCCCGTCTGGATTCGGGGAAACTTCTCCAGGACGCTTGCGATCGGCTGCAGCGGGTTCCCCAACTTCTCTTGGGGTCACAACAAATATTAAAGCTTGACGATTTTAGTGTTCCATTTTCCAGATGGGAAGACTGAGAGGCCAAAGGGAGGCGAACGCTTCTCGGTCGTGGTGGCGAGACTGAGACTTTTTCAAACGAAGGGTGAGTTTGCAGAGAGCGCCTGGCTCCACTCCCAGAGCCCGGTGCGGACGCCTGGGTTCTCCCCTCGCTCGCCCCCCGCCGCGGACCTGGGGTGGGTAAGGAGAAAGAGGCGCCAGCAAGTGCCCGGGAAGAGCGGGGGCGCGCAGGCAGCCGGCCCTGCCTTACCTCGGCAGCAAAGCGTGTCCTCGCAGAGCGCGCCGGCCGGAGGCCCCAGCAGGGGCAGGGAGGCCCAGGCGAGCGCGCGGGAGGCCGCCCCGCCGGCTCCCATCCCGGACGGCCGCGGCCGCTCCTCCGCCCGCTGGCCTTCCACCCTCCGCGGCACCTGTGCGGACAGCGCTGTGCCGGCGGCCTCCGCCGCGGCCTCGGGGGTGGGACTGGACCAGGCCCCGGGGTGGGGCGTCCGGGGCTCCACGGGCTCCTTGGACTGTCGCGGCCCGGACTCCCACGGTCGCGGCCCCGGATCCCGGCGACCAGCGCAGGGCAGGACGCTATTTTTAGCTGGAGCTGTTCTCCCAGTTGGACAGACAGAACCAGTTAATTCGGCCGCTCGGGAAGGGCCTGCACCGGGAGCTCCCCGGAAAGGCAGCCGCAGCTCTGCTGAAAGCTGATCCTTCGCATTCCTGCCTCTCGAGGCGGGAGGGCGGGAGGATGCCTCTAATTCCCCCGGGAAGCCGGCGTCCTCTCTGAAGGCAGCCCTGGGCCCCAAGTGCACGCCCAGCATGGGGCTCTTTAAATTGACTCTGAAACTCCACCTGCCTTCCTCCTGCTGACCCGAGGCTTCCCGACTTCCCATAAAATGCCCACCCTTCCTACTGGTCTCCAGCACTGGGAAGAGCCCCCCAGCAATGGGATCTGGGCCCCAGCACCGACTGAGCTGGCACACTCCCATGACTCAGGAGCTGCTTGTTGAAAGAAGGAAGCGTGAAAATCCTGTATCAGATGAGCCAGAGGGTCAAGTAAAGGTCTTCAGAGCCTGGGCAATATGGGATGGATGGGTGGGGTGGCTTCCAAATCCTACAGAACCCCTAACCCAACACCTTCTGACTGTGTGACCTTGGCAAGTCTTCTCACCTCTGTGCCTCAGTTTCCTTTCTGCATAAAGAAGTCTGAGAAGCCCAAGAGATAGCATGTGAGAAAGCCTTTGCAAAAAAAAAGCCTGAGGGGCTTGTTCGTGTAATGAGGGATGAAGAAATGCAAAGAGGAAGAAGAGGTAGATCTGCTTTCAGGAAGTCACTAGCTCTTCTAATTCAAGGGAGAGGGTGCTAAGGGCATAAAAAGGTACAGTTAGACTGTAAGATACTAGCCCAAGGATAGAGGAATAGGCCAGTGGACTAGAACAGAGTCTGCAAAAATAGACCCACACATGTATGGAAACTTGATATGTGGCAAGAGTGGTGCTACCAGTCACTGGGAAAAGGGTGGACTTTTTTTTTCTTTTTAAGATTTTATTTATTTATTTGACAGAGAGAGGCACAGGGAGAGAGGGAACACAAGCAGGGGGAGTGGGAGAGGGAGAAGCAGGCTTCCCGCTGAGCAGGGAGCCCAATGTGGGGTTCGATCCCAGGACCCTGGGATCATGACCTGAGCCGAAGGCAGACGCTTAACGACTGAGCCACCCAGGCGCCCCGAGGGTGGACTTTTCTATAAATGGTGCTTTTTTAGAGTGATTGGATATCCACGTTGGGAAAAATGAGATGGAATCCCTACCTCACACCTTGCATTAAAAAAATCAATTCCAGGTGGATTAAAGACTTAAACACAAAGAACCTGTGTAATAGGGAGAGATTTCTTAAAGCCCCCAAAAGCACAAACCATCAAGGAAAAGATTGACACATTTAATTAAAGTATAAAACTCAGGGCAGGGCACCTGGGTGGCTCAGTCCTTAAGCGTATTCCCTCTCTTGCTGTCTCTCTCTCTCTCTCAAATAAATAAATAAAATCTTTAAAAAATAAAAAAATAAAAATAAAACTCAGGGCACCTGGGTGGCTCAGTTGGTTGGGCTTCTGACTCTTGGTTTTGGCTTGGGTCATGATCTCAGGGTTCTGAGATCGAGCCCCATGATGGGCTCCACACTCAGCGCTGAGTCTGCTTGGGATTCTCTCCTTCTCCCTCTGCTCCTCCCCCTGCTCATGCTCTCTCTCTCTCTCAAGTAAATGAATAAACAAAATCTTTTTCAAAAGTGTAAACTTCCCCCCCCCAAAAAAGTGTAAACTTCCTGTCTGTCAAAATCAGGTATTTGGAACACAATATCCAAAACATACAAAGATCTTCTACAAATCAATTTTCAAAAGAAACAAGAGAAAATTGAGTAAAACATATGAACAGGCAATTTGAGAAAGGGAAACCATGAATGGCTAATAAACATATGAAAAGACATTCAGCCTCACTCCTAATCAGGGAAATGGAAAGTTAAACCCCAGAGAAGTGCCATTGCACACCTGTGTGATTGACAAAAAGCAGAGAGGCAGGAGGGCAGAGTGTTGATGAAGATATAGGGCACAGGGAACTCTCTCATACACCGCAGGGGAAAGGGGCAGTGGGTGCCACCACTCTGGAAAACAATCTGACAGTGTTTAGAAATGTTGAAGATGCATTCCATACCCCAGTGACCCAGAGAACTTGGCTTCTGGGATAAACCTAGGGGTTGCTCATTGCCACAGTGTTTACCCTTGTAAAGAATCTGAAGTAGCCTCAATGTCCATCAGCAGAAGGCATAAAGGAATGGTGGATCAGTCCGTGAAATTCTATATGGTAGTGAAAATGAATGGAGGTACCTTACGAATCGTAAGTTGGGGGATGGGAAGCAAGTTGCAGAAGATCACATTGGATGACAGCATTCTTGGAGATTTTTAAAACATGCGAAACAAAATGATACCACTTATTGCTGGGAATGCACATGTTTGGTAACAATCTGAAGAAACTCAGAGGAATGACAAATACACCGTTTAGTGAAGTGTTTGCCTCTGGGTGGGGCGGGGGGGGGGGGAGGTGCGGAGAGGGAGACATGAAGGATGGCGGGAAAGGGCTTCATCGATATTGGTAAGGTTTTATTTCTTGACCTCGGTCAGGGTACCCGGGTGTTTGTTTTAGTCTTCAGAACCTTTTTTAAAGATACAGAACAAGCAGGGGGCTATAAAATATAAAATCCCCGTAAAATGCAGTCCTGCTCTGAACTTCAGTTTCCTAATTTAAATAATCCGACCATCATGTCTGTGAAGTGCTTAGCACAAAGCGTGACTCACGGCCAAGTGCTCAGTAAAACTTGAGAACATGAATAGCCTGCTCCTCAGACTCCCCCAGGATCCTTCATACCCTAGTCCCAGCCAGCTGAGACTCCCTCACTCCATGCAACCGGATCTCCCAAGCCCCCCAACCTCTGTCCTGCCTTCATGCCTTTGCACAAAACTGTTCACTTTTCCTAGAGTGTCCATCCTCCCCCTCTCTTCTGTTGTCATCCAGCACTGGCGTTTCAGCCCATGGAGAGACCCTGGGAGGTCCTCGTCCACTCTCCCGGCAGAGGGGCTCTCGAAGCATCCGCTCCCCCCACTGTCCGCATCTATCACATTGTGCACTCTTGCACCTGCTTATGGCTCTCTCTCCTCCCTGAGCTGCAGGCTGGGAGCTCCTCCGGGTCACGAACCTTGTCTGAGCAACCCCTGCAGCCTTACTACCTACATAAGGCCTGGCCTCAGGAAGGTTGGACGAATGAATAAAGGGGGTGAGTGGATCCAAATACTCAGACACAAGAAAGGGTCATGCCAAGCTCTCAAAAGGAAAGCAGTCCCACCATGCGGATTGACTGTGTATCCGCACAACCAGGATGTGACGAGGGCGTATTGCAAAGGTTTCTCAAGAAGAGTCAATGAGGTAATAGAAGCAAAATGCATGACCCCATTTTTGGGAACAGGTAGCAATTATGTGAATATTGGTCAAGAGGAAGATATTCGCGGGGGGAGGTGGAAGGGACCCAATTGGGTTACCATGAAAGAAGGAGGCTGGGAAAAAAACGCCGGGGAGTGTTCTCCGACTCTGCACAAAAGCAAGCACCAGGGAGTTGGCCCAGGAGGTGGGAGGGTCAGAAGTGTGCCCCAAGTTAGTGCTTCTCGTGCTCCTCCCTCCTGCCCTTTGCACTACCCCGGGGTGAGGGGCTGCACGGCATCTCGGAACCGGCGGCCCTCCTCCCTGTCTCTCCACGTCCACTCTGGCCCCCTCCAATCTGTTTCTCGCACATAGCCCAGGGATCTCAATCTGGACCTGTCTTTTCCTTGCCAGCTTCCATCTGTAGGGGCGACAGAGCCTGAGGCACCTTCCCCAGGGACGCGTCTGAGGCGCTTTACCAAATGCATCGTCTGCACTGTATATGCAAAATGCACATATGTCCACTTGTCGGGAGCTTCCATCAAGGCGACATACAGGATGGCAAGTTGCTTATGGTCCATACTCTAGAAGATGAATTGGCCAGTGTTACATGTTGTAGGAGCAAACAAATACATAAAGTCGGCAGGGCTATATGGTCCCTGGAAATGAACAGCACTGTGTGCTTCATGGGCTCGGATGAGATTTTCTGAACTAATGAGCCGATCCTCTTTGATCCAGATCACACTGGACAATGTCATATTACCCTGGTGACACGACATGAGCTACTGCTGGCACTTTGTCCCATGCAAATGGCCCCACGAGGTGGGAATCCTGCCCAGCTTACAGTCTGCCATCTCAATGCTTCTCAGGGGGTCGCCAGTGGCCTCCTCGTGGCTAACACGGAAGGACACCGGGCTGGTGGGCCAGAGCGGTGGCTCCAGGAAAGCCTTAGTCTAAGGAGATGACCTCGGAGCGTGTCTTAAAGGAGCAGAGAGAGACGTTAGCCAGACAAAGAGGGATTGCAGGGCAATGTGAAGCCGCCCGGCCTGCTCTGGAATCCCGGCAAGCAGCTGTGAGACAGGCCATAGGAAAAGGAGGCGGGGCTGGGGCAGGAGGGGCCCTGAATGCCATGCCCAGGAGCTTGGAATGTTTGGGGGCTGGGGGAGTGGTGGATGCTGTGACATGCAGCCCAGATCCCCACTTCCAGAATGAAGGACTCACTCCCCCAGGCGTTCGGAGGCTGTTGCAAAATGGCCCTCAGCTGTCAGTTCTGTTTGGGGGTGGCCTCTGCCGAAGGAAGCCACTGCACCTGAGGTGACACCCCTTTCCTAGGGTGTCCTACATCCAGTGACGGATCACCCCAGGGCTGAGCCCCTTGACACTACTCAGGACAAGTGTGAAGGGCCAGCCCTGCCCCAGGCCCTCCCCAGACCCCACGCAGGGTGGGCAGAGGCCGGCACTGTGGCTGCATGGCAGCTCAGCTTTCCTTCTGCCTGGTCTCGCTGCCCGCCCTTCCCGTCCACAGGTGCCGAGCCTTCTAGAACAGTCCCTGACAAACCTCCTGCGCACTCACACGTCTCCGAGCCTGCTCGCCAGGAAACCCAACTGTGACAGGGAGCGCGGGAAGCCCTTGTTGTGTGTCTCGCTGGTGGGAGGGACTCAGGAGAGCTTGTGACTTTGCAGGAGCCAGTGAGAGAGGTGACTGATACTCACGGAAGCAGGCAAGGTCTCAGGAGGGGCAGAGAGGCTGGCTTATCCTGAGACAGAAGCAGAAATTGGAGGCAGGTGGGGGTGGGGATGGGGTCAGGAAATGGAGTGAGTCATGACCTTAACTTTTTTTTTTTTTCTTATGCAGCTGGAAGTGAGGTTGGCTGCTCAGAGGAGAAGAGATAGATATTATAATTACATAAGAAATTGACGACCAGAGTGCGTGATAAATGTTGCCACAGCAGTGGTATGGAGTACAGGGCTTCAAAAGGTGGATAGGAGTTTGCCAGGAGGTGTGCCCATAAGGGAAAGTCATACCACGCAGAGGAAACAGCTGGTGCCCAGAACCCGGCTGAGCTAGGATTCCCAGAACATATCCAAGATGCCCAGTGAAATGTGAATTTCACATAAATGATGAATAATTTTTTAGTGTAAGTCTGTCTTATGCAATATTTGGGATCAAAGAATTATCCGTTGTTTACTTCATCACCTTCTGACCCTGTTCCTGCCAGTAGTCCACTAGGCCCCCCCCCAAACTGCAGCCCAGGTACTGCTCACATTCCGTGGTATCCCTCCCATTATCCAAACCCTCAGCTGTCATGGGAAGTCCTCTATTGTGTGATCCTTGGCCACTCTTCCCACCCCCCCTCCCATCTTTGAAAACCCCCTTTAATCTCCTGCCGCTGAGCATTTGCCCCACTATGTCCTCTGTCTCCCTACTATGCCCTCCCCATGTCCACTCCTCCAGGAGGCCTCCCAGATTTCTCTGGGAGGGTAGAAGTAATCATGTCCACCGATGATTTGCAGTAGAACCTTGGGCAAGTCATTTCACATTTCTGAGCATCCATTTCCTTGTCTCTGCAATGGGGACCATACCACCTCTGCCAGGTTGCTGAGAGGACGATAGACCATGTTCAGAAAGCACCAGATACACTCTCAAACGTTGGCATGTCCCCCCCGTGCATGCCTAGATCAGTGCCTGGCACCCAGCGGCACAAATACACGTTAGCCAAATGGAAGCGACTCAAAGGTCCTGAGCTTTTATAGTTTAATTTGCTTCTTGGAATTGCCATGCCCAACAGTGGAACTTAGACAAATTCAATTTCCTATATTAAGATGATCCGAAAAGAGATGAATAATGAAGCCACTGCAATTCTGATTGCGTAAGCGGTTTCTCCCCCGGTTGAGAGGGGACCAAACCAGCTCCCCAGAAATGGCCCGTTTTGGCACCAAACATGACAACCCGGCCTCTCCAGCTCAAAGCCGGTAATATCCGCCACACACGTTTCTGTCTCAAGCCTCCCAATCCCAGACCACAAAAGGTGATTTCTTATAACCATTAGCATAATTACCTGACTGCAATGCTGTAGAGAAGCGATTAGATGAGCCTGTGATTTTTGCAGTTATTTGTCTCAAGTAAGTCACCTGAAGTTCATCTGCCATCAGGATTCATGGCTGCATTCTGTAATTGTAGGGAATTATTTTGCTAATAATGGAGGTACCTTGATCTAATTTGGTTTTAATGCCAGGAGGTGCCCTCCCAGGATAATCAGTTCCAGGGCAATTCCAATTTCCAGGTTTGTTACACGTTCTGGAGAGAAGATTCAATTCAAAGAGGCTGAAGTTACTTCTTTATCACCCAAAGTCATCTAGGGGCGAAATGGAATCCTACCTCTACGTGTTTGCAGAAAAATGCAGGGCAAGGTCGAGCCACAGTGAGTGGGTGGCAGGGCGGTCCCAGCCAAGATCAATGACTGGAAGACACCACTCATGGGTGAGGACCATGAGGCATTCCCTGGGAGAACCCTACTTTTTCTTGCATTCATTCATTATCTCATTCATTCTTTTATTCTGTTTCTGGGCTCTCTCCTCTGCAAGACCTGGTCTCCACTGTTATTTGAATACAAATATTGATAGCAAACACATTCCTGGCCCAGTTCTGGGTACTTCGTGCATATTAACTCATTACTTCCCATGACGCAGGTGGGTGCGACTACTATCCCCATTTTACAGATGGGAAAGCTGAGGCAGAGAGGTTAAGAAACTTGCCCCAAGTCACACAGTTAGTAAGGGGCATAGCTGGGATTTGAACCTTAAACTGTGAACTCCCTCAAATTCTCAAGGGAGAATACTGAGCCCACCAGGAATTGTTCAACCCCTTCTCTGTGTTCTCGTGCACCCCTCCCAACAACTCTGGTATGGGAGTGTTGTCCTATTTTATTGAGGAAGACACTGAGTCTCGAGAAGGGGTTAATTTGGCCAAGGTCAAGTGAGTAAATGGAGGAGTTTAAGGCTTCACCTCTGAGACTCCGATTCTTTACTCCCACTGCTCTGGCTGAAGCCAGGAAGTCTGAGCAGCGTCTCTGAACAGCTTTGGAAACGGGCTGGGTAAAGTATAATTAAACTAAGTGCACAGTGAGCGGCCACCCAGCTCTGCTCTTCCCTTTCCATTCTCGAGCGGTTCCTCTTTCCCACCCCCACCCCTCACCCCAGAAACCAAGTGTCATTTACTGTCCTTCGGTGTTACCAGACAAAACCTACTTTCAGATTCCAATCATTTGCTCACATTTAGGCTTTCAGCAGAGGGCTGTGCGCTCCAGCAGGAAGGACCAGGAGGTCGACGCCGCTCTGCCCATCCACTCCTCGCTAGGCCTTGGCCTTCCCGTCTCTTCGAGGAGGTGGATTCTTTAAAAACTGATGGAGCTACAGAACACTCGTTTTGAGTGAAAAATCTCAGGCAAGCCCAATATTTAGATGAAAGCGAGCTGCTCTGGGCAGAGCTGTGTTAGAACAAGGGCGTGGAGTCTCTCTTATTCGACAAACTTGTGGCATCTCCGTGGGACCCTGGGACTCTTCTGACAATTGGGAAACCACTGGCCTGGACAGAGTCTGTTGACTCTTGGGGTTCGTAGGGCCAAGGAATCTGAGCTCCACTGATGGCTGGCAATAGCCGACATGCAGGGCGGGCCCCTCCCCCTGAACACCTGTCCTGCCTTGTTAGGAGCATCAAGGGCCGAACCCGGGAGGGGCATGTCAGCAAGGCCAGGTCGTGCCCAAGGCCCTGCCTTGCGGGGGACAAGCCGTCCAGGAGTGTGAGCACAGAGAAATGATATCTGCCTCTCTGCACCAGCCTGCGGGGCCAGCCCATCCCGGCACACTCCCTGGTGGCTGTGAGGACAGGCCAGTCCCCTCCCACTGCTGCCTATTTGTTTTCTCTCTCCTGTCTTCTCCCTTCTCTCTCTTCTTCCTTCTAAAATGCTCGACTTTCTGTTCTAGGCCTAAGGCTGCACGGGTGCCGCCCCAGGACTGAGACTTCACCCACAGGGACACCTGCGTCCCGGAGTAATCAGTGCATGGCAGGTGGAGTGGGAAAAGCATCCTTGAAAGGCTGTCCTAAGGACGGTGGGCTGGATCCTGCAAGTCGTGCAGAGCCTCACGGGCGATAGAGGAACCAGATGCACATTTTAGAAGCTCATCTGGCTGTACACACGGTTGGGGAGGGGGGCGACTGTGAAAATGGGGCTTTCCTCCCCCTCGTCACCCCCCAAACCCCACCTTCCCTCAACACCCTCCAGGTAGCCCTGTTTCCTGCTGAGACACAGCATGTGCAAGAAGGGAAGAGGGGCTTCAGGCTGCGGACTATTCCCACCTTGGCCTGGCCCCCAGCCTGGTAATGCAGCCCTTGACCCCTTCACCCCTGGGACCACGGGGTCAGGATGAATTAGAAAGTTGGAAACTCCATCCCAGTTGGCTGGGATGCTTTGATTCTAGGGTTTCTGTCTGTGAACAGGAACTCAGGCAGAAAGTTAGCTTCCCCACCCCCTTCTAGCCCCTTCTGTCCAACTCTCGGCTCTGACAAGCCCCTGCCCCAGCCTTGCAGCCCCTCTTGGGATCACTGCCTCCCCGTCCCCCATGCTGCGGTGGCAGGGGGGGTTCCATCCCCAAACACAAGCCCTTTGGTTCCACCATGCAGCCAGGCATCTGCTTTGGCATCCACACTCTCTTAGCCTCAGGTCAGCTGCAGGATGAGGCGGGGACTAGTGGGCATCAAGGGTCCGGGACCAGGGGCAGGAATGCAGGCGATTGCTGGCGGCAGCTTAGACCCTGTCCCTCCCCTGCTCAGATCTTTTCCAGGGCTCCTGCTTACTCTGGGACACTGGTTCTTAACCAGGAGGGATTTTATCCCCCAGGGAACAGTTTTCAATGTCTGGAGACGTTCTTGGTTGTCACAACTTGGGCTGGGGTGAGGGGCAGGTATGCTGCTGGTGACTAGTGGGTGGAGGCCAGGGAGGCTACTGAGCATCCTCCAGTGCACAGAACAGGCTGCTCGACAGTTCTCCAGCCCTACATGCCAATAGTGCCAAGGTTGGAGGCCCTGCCTGAGGGTAAAGCCCCCCCCCCCATCCCATGCTTCAGGCTGGGATGCTCTGGATGCTCACTCCCACCTCAGCCCCTTTGCTTCTGCTCTTTCTCCTGCTGGGGTGCCCTCCCTGCTGCCCTCCATTTACCTTAATCTCAGTTCTCTCCAGCCCCTCTACCAGTGGGGGCTCTCCCCTGCTACCCACACCAGCCCCAGCTGCCCCTCCCAGAAGCCACCTCTGACTACATGGTACCCTGATTTCTCTCTTCATCTGATCAGCTCCGGGCGCCTTTGGCCCTCCTGAGTGTCAGGTGGCACATCTATGTAACGGGTGGGCAAGGTGAGTGGAGACCCCGGGCCCCCCGTAGCGCGGACACAGCCCCTCCTGCCTCTCCCTGGGATGCTAAGCACATGGGGCACTCAGTGTTGGCATACAGCGGGACCCGTGTGGCTTCGGAGCCAGTGGGCCAGGGTTTGAACCCTGACTCCGCCACTTCCTAGTAGTTGGACCAGAAGTTAATCACCAAACATGTCTGCGCCTCAGTTTCCTCCTTTATAAAATGGGTTTTCCAACGAGAGTTCACGTGCTGTGAGGTGTCCCATCCCCGTCCTTGTTCCCTGTCTGACGGGTCTATCTCGTCAAGGTGTGTCCAGACAGCCATCTATTCCTCGGGCCCAGAGGAGGAGGATTAGTTGCCCTCCTACTTCTCCCTAGAAGCTGAGCTTGCACTGGGCTGCCAAGGACTTTGGGGAATGGAGACCTCTGAAGCCACAGCACCGGAAACCGGAGGCTGAGCAGGCCCGGCTGAGTGGCCAGCCCAGGAGCGTGACCGCCCTCTTGGCTCCCGGCCTTTTCGGCCTCTGCTCTTATCTTCCCAGTCCCTGCCTGGGCTCAGCTGCTCCTGCTGGGACCGTGACCTCCCACAGCTAGCTGAGCTGGCTCAGGGCAGGGGGCGCTCTGTTGAGCAGAGGGGTGGCTTGGGGTCCTAGGAATTCTGGGGCGATAGCACAGAGACAGACTCATAAACACAGAGAACAAATGGGTGGTTGGCGGGGGGCGGGGGGGGCAAAAGAGATGAAAGGGATTCAGAGGGGCAAACTTCCAGTTATCAAATGAATAAGTCACAGGGATGAAAAGTATAGAGCGTGGGGAATTTAGGCAAGAATGTTGTGATTATTCTGTTCAGTGACAGATGGTAAGTACACTTCTCATGGTGAGCGTTTTGCAATGTCTGTAATTGTTGAATCACTACGTTCTACACCTGAAACCCATATAACATTGTGTGTCAACTTCAGTGATAGAAAGAGCAAAGACAGAATAAACATGAGCCCCCAGGCTCCATCACCTTCCAATTCCAGTGGTTGCCCCTTAGAATCACTAGGAAGCAGAGAGACAGAAAGAGACAGTAAGAGACAGAGATAAGAGACAAAGAGAAACAGAGATACAGCAAGAGAGAGAGAGAGAAAGAAAGACTGAGGGGGGGCCCTGTCTAACCTCTCCAAGCTATGGGAGGCCCAGACTGGGGAAAGAGCCCCAGAAGAAGGAGAACGGCGCCCCTCCTCACCCACCATGGAGCTGGTGAGAGGAAAGACTAAAGGCTCTCCGAGCGGACACCTTCCCAAGCACCCTGGCTTCTGGGCCATGGAGTTGGCACGGCCATTCGGTCAAAGACAGGCCTCGCCTCTATCCCCCCCCCCCCCCCCCCCCCCCCCCCCGCCCCCCCCCCCGGGGGGC
>NW_022589724.1:20618227-20724333 GCF_004348235.1 Phoca vitulina | reverse complement strand
CTGGTACCTTCTGGGTCAGCCTCGTCTCCCCTCCCCCCACTGCTACTAGCAGCCACCCTCCACTCCATCATTAGCAATGGCAAGTGAGGCCCTTTGTCTGAGATTTGGGTCAAGGGAGAAAAAGTCCAGGGCAGAGGTGGGGGTGGGGGCCGGGGCGACAAGCACCCCCAGCTGCCATTTCAGGAACTGTGCAAGCTTGAGCTGGCTTTTCTGGAGCACAGACCCACTCGTTCTGGTGCAGAGTCGGTGGGAGCTTGGGGTGGGCATGTGGGACCCCCACAGCCAGCCAAGACAGAGACCCCCTCGCAGGCATTCTGTCCTACTCACACGTGCTCACGCCCTCCGCGTGCATTCATGTGTGCGTGCACACACACACACACACGCACACACACAGGCATGCTGGGATGTAGGTCACTGGCTGGAGGGCCTCAGGGCCCGGGCTTCTGAGGATCCAGCCATCCGGCACACGCTTCGGGATTGGACAGAAATGCACCCCTCCCTCCTCGGCTCGCCTGTGTCGGTCAGACCCAAAGCCTCGCTAGGCTTCTGTTTAGTTTTCCCTAGAATCCCACTGGCTGAGACTGCTGGGAACCAACTCTGTCCGGGGAGGGCCACATGGCTTTTTTTCTGTGTGTGTGGGGGGGGGAGGGGTTCCCTGTGCAGGACAATGTGGAGGCTACAAGAGACAGAGGGATGTGACCCCACCGTGAAGACTTTCAAGGCATAAGTCGTGGGATGCCTTAGGACTAGATGAGGTAATGGCCAGAGGGTACAGTCAGGGAGAAAACCGAGCAGCTTCGGCCAGGCTGATCAGGGCTGGCTTCCTGTGGGAGGTGGCAGGACCTTGGCTGGGCAGTCGAGTAAGGTTTCAAAAAGCCTAGGAATAGGAGTGGTACTTACACAGCTGGGAAGACCCCAGCCGCTCCTCCACCCTGGAGCTGGGGCCTCTCCAGAGGTCACATCAGGAAGGACCATCACAGACTCTTCTATAGAAAACCCCCGGATGGCCCCACAGGCTTTTCAGACACAGCAAGCCCAGGACATCCCTCCCACTCAGAAGCTGCTCTTCCACTCATGTCCCCCACTCGGTGTGGACACCAACATTCCTGCCACACAGGCCACAGGCCAAGTCGTCCTGACCTCTTTCTCCACCCCATCCGCCTCAGCCTCCAAGTTTGCAGTCTGGCTCCTGAAACAGCTCATAGCCCAGAGGTGGAGAAAAGCAGGAAAGCAAATGGATTGCACTCATCCGTGTGTGGCAGGATAGCAGGAAGCTCAGGGTGCCCATGAGCTCAAACAAGGTAGTCAGGGAAGGCTTCCTGAGGAGATGACACCTGAGTTGAGACCGCAGAGATTAATTCATGGAGGTGGGGGTGGCGAGAAAGAAGAGGTGTGGCTGGAGACAAAGGCAAATCCCATCCTGGGGTCAGATGGTGGACTGTCTGGAGGCCGTGTGAAGGACTTCACTTTATCCTGCTGCAGTGAGTGGGTGCCCTGTGGGACTTTAAGATGCCTGTGAGTGGTCCCCTTGGCTGCACATTAAGGATGCGTTTGTTGAGATGGGGAGACCCAGAGGGGGTGAGGCAGCCCTCTAGGAGTCTAAGGAGGTGCCTGGCCTGGGGTGGGGGCTGGGAGTTGGAGCTAGGGTACATCTCAGGATCTATTTAGGAGGGAGAATGGACCCTGAATGGTTCCTGGTTCCTCCTCTCTCGGTGCCCCCATCTTCCCATTGGTAATGGGGGATGGACAGAGCCCCCCCACCCCCACCCAAGACCCTCTCCCTTGGCCTCCTCACAGCTGGGGCCATTTCCTGCTTGCTCCAGCCTCCCTGGGCTTCCAGAAGTAACCTCCTAGGAGGAATCCCAGCTGGGAGGGAGGCACAGCTCTAGCTTCAGAAGGCCTGGGCTGGTCTCAGCAGCCCAGGGCATATCCATCCAGCAGAAGGAAACGCCACACCAGCTCCAAGCAGGAGGACCAGCCGCAGGCAGTAGCCATCTAGGACAACATGAGAAGGAATGATCTATTGGCATGGTCCTCTCAAGAGTGGGAGCCGTGGGAAGTGGCTATTACTGTCTCCACCCCTCTGAGGAGGAGGTCAAGGCTCAGAGAGCCAAGTGGCCCAGGACAGAAGCCTAGGCCTGGGCTGTGCATGCCCAGAGCAGCTCAGGAGGGAACCCACCAGAAGCCAGTGGACAAGAAGGGGGGAGGAATGTCTTTGCTTTCTAAACAATAGGAGCTTCTGAATGAGCTCCTCCCTCCTCCCACCAGGATCCTCTCTCCCTGGGGGACACCAGCTCCTTTCTCCTGAGCTTTCTCCTGGCTCTGCCTGGCCCAGCTCCAGACACAGGGCTGCCCTCTGCGTCCCCCTCCCTGGGCCCCACTTCCTAGCCTTCTTGTGCAGCCAGCTGCTCAGGCTTGGGTACATAAATGATTTAAGCCCCTCCCGTCCATCCTCATTGTTCTTTATTGACTATTTTTCCTGATTTAGCCTCTTCCCAGAGTCCCATGGGGCAATGGGGCAAGAAGGGGGGGGCTCCACCCCTCGTCCACCTGCCCAACTAGGGAGGGTCAGAGGCCCAGGCATGGCTGGCCAGCAGGACCGAGGTTTTCCTGGGCATGGGTAGGACTTAGGATTGGGGGCCAGAGCACCCAGGGAACAGCCCAGAATGGTGGACAAAAGCACAGGAGTCTTGGAGTCCTGGGTTTGAATTATGAGTGCCCCCACTAGAGCTTGTGGCTGTGGACCCTTCTAAGCCTTGACTGTCTCGTGTGAGCAGTGGGGATGTTTCTTCCTCTGCAAGGAGCCGGTGACTCCGTGTGGAACACATCACAGAGCAGGCATGTACTGAGTGCTCAGTAAATGCCGTCCCCACTCTGCCTCGCTGGCCTCGTTCGTCCACCTGTGAAAGGGCCCCAGCTAGGAGTGTGGCTTCTGTTCCTTCGGTTGCCTGCAGGCCCAGGACAGAGCCCCAGGGCAAGATGGAAGGAATCTGGGTTTGGCATTCTTTTCCCAGCCCGGGCAGGCCAGCCTGGCATCATTACCCAGTTCCACAGACAGGGAAGCGAAAGCTTGCCGAGGGCCCAGGTCTTTGTCCAGGACCTGTTGGGTTAGCTGAGTAGCAGAGCCAGGAGGAAGAGCCCCCAGGCTCTCGTCCTGAGAGGCAGGCCAGGCCTGAACGCCCTTCCCCAGTGATCCACCCACACAGACACGGCCTCAGAGAAGGACCTAGTGGGCACCAGTTCAGAGCATGTGCTCTGGGGTGGGACAAACCTACATGACTCTCAGCGCAGCCATTCACTAGCTGTGTGATTTGGGTGAGTCACTCAGCCTCTCTGAACTTTTCCCCATCTCTAACGTGAGAATGCCAACACCCACCCCACAGGGTGCTGGGAAGGGGAAGCCAGATGATGAATGAGAGGCGCACGGCCAGGCACACAGCTGTCTTATGGTTCTTGTCTGTCTGTCACCAGCTGAAGCAAACCCGCTTATGACATCTTCAGTTCCTCCTCTCACGGGAAGGGCCAGCGAGTGGTGACATCAGACCCCTGACAGCTTCTAGCCCAAAATAGCCTTCTCTTTAGACTGACCCTGTCCTATCACAGCTGCTTCTGCTCGCTGTTCCCAGCTGAGCTGGTATTGCCTTCGGTTCCCATTCCTGCCGTATCAGCCTCGTCCCCAGCGCCGCGCCAACAAAGCCTCCCAGGGGGCAGGATTCTCCGCGGGCAAATGAAGGGGCCTCCAGGCAGCAGTGATACAGCTCTCAGACAGTGCCCCCAAATCAAGGTCCTGGGCTCTGGAGCAACCTGGGTTCAAATCACCTTCCTCCCTGTATGATCTTGGCCATCACCTAACTTCCCAGAGCCTCAGTTGCCTCATCCGGAAAATGGAACTAATGGCAACCTACCGGGTGTGTGGTGGTGAGGAGTCGAGCAGACGAAGTCCATGAAGGACCTTGCATGGGGTCTCACCCGGAAAACGTACTCAATAAATAAGACTGGTTGTTGTACCTGCAGCACTGGGAAGTTTATAAAATCACTCCCACCTGCCCGCCTACTGGGGTCCCCCAGTGGGGGCAGATGTCCTCATCACCAGGAAGAAACTGAAGTTTCTGAGCTGCTTGTTCTGCCCCCCAGATTTCCAAAGCAACCAGCCCCTTCCAGAGCACAGATCCCCGCTGTCTGTCTGAGCCCAACTCCCTCTGGGAATCACAGACCCCCCCGCCACCCCCGACAGGTGTCCGGTCTCATGGGATTTTACCTTGTCACTCCTCTGGAGCCCCAAGACAGCCAGGGAGGTGGGCAGGGCACAGCTGAGTCTGCCCATTTGTCAGACAAAGAAGCCAAGCCTGAGTGAGGAGCAGGGACTTGGTCCAGGCCACCCGATGGCAAAGGGAACCAGGATGAGGCTCAGGCCGCAGGGAGGGAAGTGGGTGCCAAGTGCTGAGTCGGATTTAGAATCTTAGATGGTCAGAGCTGGAACATTCAGGGGTGTGGGGCATAAATGACCGCGAAAGAAACAAACCCAGAGAGGGGGAGGACGCCTGAGGGCACAGAGCAAGTCCAGGGCAGGATCCAGCTGGTGCCATTCACTCATTCACTTGTTCATTCGTTCATTCATTCATTCATACAGCAAATACAGTAGCAACCAAGACACAGCTCTTGCCCTCAAGGATCTCAAGGTCTTAAGTGGGAGTCAGATTAACGACCAGGCAATCCAAACCTGTCCTCTTCGGGGAAGCACCAAGGTGTGCCGCAGGGCAGGGGTGGGAGGCCACATCTCAAAGTGGAGGAGGGGCAGGACTGCGTGAGAACCCGAAGAGAGAATGTTCTATGGGGTGAGGTCTGCTTCCTGGTCGGCCCACGGTCAGGTCTCCCTCCTGTTTTCTTCCTCAGCGATTGGAAAGATGGGAAGGAAGTGCTTCTCTGAGCTGGACTTTCCATGCAGCTGAGGGGCCCACGCCAGAGAGGGTCAGTCAGATCTTGGCTGACCCTTGGCCCGATTTACACACGGGGAAACTGAGGCCCACCCACGAAGGGCTTCTGCTCCCTGCCTTCCTGCTTCTGCTTGTTGTGTGAAGAAACGCCTGCAGCTGTGTTTGCCACTCCCCCAGCCGCGTCAGCCCTCATTGGCCTTGCTCAAAGGGTCTCTCACCTCAGGACCACCCGATAGGGCACCGCTCAGCCCTGTCTGCTGAGACACCCTCAGAATGGCTCGGGCCCCCAGAACATTTGTGTCAGTGGTTGGGATGTGGCCAAACTCCTTTCAGCCCTTGAGCACCAGGTGAATGGAATCAAAGCTCAAGCTATCCACCAGACAGAAGAGTCTGACTTGGCTTGAAGCATGGAGGGGGGCCCAGAACCCCACTCCCAGCTGTGCCTCTCCCAACCCTGTATCCCCTGAAGTTCCCAAGTTCCCCAAAGAGCTCAGCTTGTCAACCCTGACCCAAAGCACTATCCTCCTTGGAAGTGTTGGAGAACCCTCAAAAGTTTCTCCAGCCTTTGCACCTGCTGTCCTATCTGCCTGGAATGTCTTTCCTCACCTCTTTGCCTGGGCCGACGGAATTCGTTCACTCACTCATTCAACAAATATGTGCTGGATGCTTACTCTGTGCCAGACAGAGAGCTATACTCTGGGGATAACAGCTGTCTGAGAGCTTAGAGACTTGGGGACATATAGAGTTTAAGCACAGGCGCATGCACACACAATAATGTCCAGTACAAATAGGAGCAGACCCTATAAAGGAAAGGAGAAACTAAGAGTGAGATCTCATTTGATGGACTGAGGGAACATGGTCTAGGGAAGGCTTCCCTGAGGAGCTGACTTTTTACTTGAGTTTGGGAACAGGAGGAGGACGAGGAGTTAGTTTACTGAAGAATGAGAGAAAGAGTGTGCCCCGCAAAGGAAACAGCATGTGCAAAGGCCCTGGGCTGATAACTGGTTTGGTGAGTGTGAGCAAGTTCAGATCAGTAGGACTGGAGCCTATGGAATGGGTGGGTGAGGGAGAAAGAGTCAGATCATGCAGGGAGGCAGAAGCAGCAGACTTTGGTCAAGGGACCATGTGGGTAGCAGGAAAACGGAAGGATCCAAGAGAAGGAGCCAGAAGAAGAGACTGAGAAATAGGTGGGAGAAAATCGGGACAGTGGCCTATCCCAGCCGCCAGGTGAAGAAAGGCTTTTGTGAAGGAGAGAGTCATCAACTTCTTCAGTGGAGGAGTCATCTCCTCCAGGAAGCCTTCCTGGACTCCACGTGTGGGGTTAGGGGTTCCACAGTGCCTTGGCCTCCCCCATCAGAGCGCTTTCCTCTCCCCCAGGTTAGCCTGGAAATGTCATGAAGGCAGAGACAAGGTCTGACTTGCCTTTCCAACCCCAAAACTTAGCACAGGACCTGAAAGTAGCTTTTGTTAAATGAATGAACATAGAGAGGACGTGCCTCTGAGCCCACGGTTTTCCTTCACTGGCGTGGTCCAGGAGGCTCCTTCTGCTCTGGACCTCCCAGGCATGCTGGAGCCAGACCCCTCTCGGCTGGACCTGGGACCACTCGCAAGGAGAGCCTGGGCTCTCCTCCATTCCTGCCTGACCCCTTCCTGAGGCTCCCTCTGTCCCTTCGCCTCTTCCTATTGGCTCCTAGGCATCGAGCTGCCTGACCAGCTTCCAGAAGACCAACAACAGGTTCCCACGACAGGTGAAGAAAAGGTGCCTCCTGTGCATGGGACCCTTCAGTTAGGGTGCATACCATTCCTGGGGTACCAGCCTCGCCCTGCCCTGAGGCTGCTGTTAGCAAACCAGGAAACAGCAGGTCAGGGCTCTGGGGTCCAGGTGGGGAGATGGAGCCCTGGGAGATTTAGAACCTCGCTTGACCATGGGTTGGTCCCCCAGAGAAGGGTCCGTGCCCTCTCTGGAGTCGCATTCAGGCATGGCTATACCAAGTTTCAGGTGAGCACTTCCGGGGACATGTCTCAGATTGTCTGTCTGCCCCCCGCCTCCCTGGGGAACTCATCACTCAATCCAGCCTCATATCACTCGTCTGTCTCCCATTTGAAGCTGGGAGCTCTTCCAGGTCAGGAGCCTCTCTTTGTCTCTCCCTCCTTCCCCCCTCCCTCCCTCCCTCTTTCTCTTTTCTCCTTCCATTCACTAAGCACAACCATTTCTCCAGCTTGAGCTGTTCATTTCTGAACCCGTGCCCCTGACACACAGCTTGGCACTTGGGGGTCACTCAGCATGTGTCCACTGGCCACCTGGCTGCCCAACGGTGCCAGGTCCATGGGCTGGGCCTTGCCAAGCTCCCTGGAGGATTGCAGCTCCAAACATGGCAAAGGGACCCTCTCCCTGGAAAGAGCTGAGCTCCTGCAGGAGGAAGGAAATTTGGCCTTGAATCTGTATGGAGGCCAGGTCTGGCTGGGGTGGGGGGAAGGTGGGTGTGGGGTCCAGAGGGAGAAGTCAGTTTTCTTTGCAGGAACTGTGGTCCCAGGAGGACCTGGGCCCCCAAAAGGTGGCTCCAAGCTGGAGTGAGGCTGCCTCTCAACTGCCCCCTTTTTGGCCAACAGGGCCTTCTCCCTGCTGAACCCTAAAATCTGCTGCCCCCCCACCCTGCCTCAGCCCCTCAGGCACCCTGGCCCTCCTGCTTTTCTCATGTGCACGTTGCCCAGAGACAGCCAGTGCGCCCTGGTGTGCCAGCCAATGGGCAGCTCCCTGGCCAGGCTGAGCAGTGGGGGTTTCGGTTACCTGCACCCCTGAAGCTCCAAGCCTGCAGAACCTGCCCCAGCCAAGCCATTCCGAGTCCTACAAGTCCCGTCCCAGGCTCTCAGCAAGAGCTCCGTCCTGGCAACTGTCCCCCAACAATCTTCCCTGGGGTTTCCAGCCAGCCCGGAGGCTGCAGCAGGGGCGGCGGGGGCAGCTCCCGGTGGTCGCCCCCGGGGCCCTGCAAAGTGGGCCGTGCTTGCAGCCAGGCGTTAATTACAGGGTGGTTCCTGATGCCTGGTCCACCTATGTTTATCTGCAGGATCTCACTAATTAAATTCCCCGCAGCACCCGGCGGGCTTGGGGACCGGAGCGAGGCAGACAGGCAAGGGGGCTGCAAACTTCCTTCCTTTCCTTCTTGGCCAACAGCAAAACAGAAGCAGCCCAAACTCCCTCTCCCTCCCCTGACCCTACTCATGTCCAGAGTCCAAGGGGCTGCCCCCAGCTCTGCCCAGGGGATGGGGGGACCCTTCGGCCTTGTATCCCCTCTCCCCGGGCCCCCCCCCTTGCCCATCCATAGGCCCCAGGATCAGACAGTGCCCAGCCTCCTGATGGCCTCCCCCCATCAACTCGGATTCCTGCAGCAAGCAGAGAAAAGTCTGCTGAGCAGCGAGGCCGGATCCCCAACTCTGCCACTTTGCAGGGGCCGGGGCCCTCTTACCGTAGGAGTCGTCTTGGTCCAGGAGGGAATCGGGCTCCATGGCGAATGGGCCCCCAGCCCCTGGCCCCACCTGATTTATGAACCAAGGCTGTCTCCATGAGCGTCTGGGTTTCTCCTTTTGTATTCCATCTGGCGGCTTTTCCAACTAGATGACTGGGTATTCCTGCAAGCAGGCCCCTCTCCAGCCTTCGCCTTCATACAGTACATTTAAAGTAGCAGTAACCTCTTTTTCCTCCCCCCGCAGCCGGGCTGGAAACATTAGAAGGGACCGAGGCAGCGAGATGTCTAAAATAGGAAGACGCCGGGACGCTTGGCCTGGCTGCCGGCGACGCTGGCTGTGGGGTCTGGCCGGGGCTGTGAAAATGGAAAAGCTAAGAGGTAAGGCTGCGCTGGGGCTTAGCATCTGGAAGCTGGCTCTGGGGCCCCAGGGTCTGTTGGGGGAGGGGAGCAGGCTGACCCACCCGTGGGAGGCGTTGGGGGAGGGGGGGCTCGGCTCTGTTCACCACCCAGCGCCCGAACCCCAGGGGCTTCTCCCGGGCCCTGCTGGAACCTCCCACTCAAATCTGTTCTACAGACATTTCCTGCAGTGTGGGGGATGCAGAACTGACTCATCCCTCCATTCAGTTAGTCATTAACTTTTTTCTGAGCATCTACTCCACGCCAGACACTGTCAGGTGCTGGGGTAACAGCGGGGAGCAAGGCGCGGCGTCTGGGCTCATGGAGCTCACAGGTAAGCAGGTCATGGCCAGGCGGTGGGGGGGTGGGGGAGAAGTGCTGCAGAAACAGAGAGCAGGGATGTCTCCCCCGGTCCGGGAAGGCTTCCTGGAGACACGGGCCCCTAAGGATGAGTAGGAATCAGTCAGGGAAGGAGGGAGTGAGGGGGAAAGGCATGCCAAGTAAACGGAGTGACCTGTGCCAGAGCGTGGAGCTGACGGGGTACCTGGGGCATTCGGCGCCCCCAAATGAGTTCCCGGTGGTGGGAACAGTGGCTGGAGGGGCGGTGGTGCGGAGAGATGGAGCCAGGTAGGGAAGCAGGAGAGGGCCGGGCAGGGCCTCTCGGGGATGTTCTCAGGCCTGACCCCGAGGATGGTCTGTGGGGCTGACACATTCCAAGTTGTCGTTCGAAAGGCCTCTCTGGTTCCTGGAGTGGCTGCGACGCTGGGTACCACTCCGTGAGCGGCCCCGGAGCCGGGTACCGTTCCGAGCATTTATCCGCATGGTCTCGTGCGCGGCTCGGTGGCCCCTCGCAGAAACTCTGGCTGTCCTGTTTTACAGATGAGGACAGCACAGCCTAGACGGGGGGAGCCACTTGTCCACGGCGGCAGGTGGCCTCCAGGGCAGGCCTGGGCCCCAGAGAAGTTACAGCCTTGGTGCTGGGCGGGGGCAGTGGGGAGGACAAAGATGCAGTAAGTCATTCAATCTGCGTGCAACCCAGAATACAGACCAAGGCCATAGGCTTGTGGGAGAAGTGCGTCATTTTGGCCCAATCAGGGAAGGCTGCCCGGGTGAGGAGGCATGTGAACTGGACAGCGGGAGGAGAGCAGATTTGGATGGGCTGAGCAGGGGACAGTGAGGGCATCCCAGGCAGAGGGAATGGCACAGGCAGAGGCATGGAAGGTAGCATGCAGTGAGAATGAGAAGTCACTGGGAGAAGGTCAGGGAGATGGGTTGGTCGGGGCTGGAGTGAGGAGGACCTGGAATGACAGTCTTGAAGTTGGCGTCAGGCAGCCTCAGAAGGCAGTCTAGAGAATGGCCTCCTTTCTAAGGAATGCCTGGGCATTCCCGCTAGCAGCCCCTTCCCAGTCTTTGTAATGCTCTGCACTAAAAGCAGGGGAAAGCTCTCATACATAAAACAAACAAACAAAGCAGGAGAGAGCTTCCTGCCCCACAGCACTGTGAGAACATTAGAAGCTGCTCCTTTGTGACCAGCTTTTTGGAGACATGCCGTGGTTCTGGTGCCCAGGCAGAGGGGACGTCAAGAGGAGGGAGCTGGGGGACCGGGGGACAAGCTGGGAGGCTGGCAGGAGGGCCCAGGCCCGGGAGTGGCAGGAAGTAAAGACCCACCCGGGCCCCTCCCGGCCACCTTGTGCTGCCCAGCTGCTCCCAGAACACCAGTGTCGGTGGGGGGGGGGTCACCCTTTACCCCTCCCTCCAACCTCAGCTGCCAGGGCTCCCAGCTTCCAACCTCCCACTGCCTTAATTACAGGGAGGCCAGGCCCTACCCAGCCAGCTGCAGGCATCCAGCTCGCGGGCTCTCTGACTCAGCGGGTGTGGGGGGCAGGCTGCCGTGTGGGGAGAGATCTAGGAGTGAAGGGTCGGGCCTGGGGACCACCAGCCAACAAGTGAGCTCAGGCCCACCTCTCCTGTCGGCTCTCTGGGGCCCTGAAGCTTTTGGGGGTTCTGGGGTCACATTCTAGACAGAGTGGGGGGTTGCTGAAGTAGACCCTCGGACTTATATCCAGACTCTGCCGCTTACTAACTGGGTGACGCAAGCTAGCACCCTTGGGAGTCTCACTGGTAGAATGAGGCTCCTCATAGTGCTTCCTCATGCAGTGGTCTGAGCCTTAGGGCAGGACCAGGCCAGGCGTGTGTGATGGTTAAAATTAAAGGGTCCCAATGCTCCATCTTCTCCAAACTTCGATCATCCTGACTGCCTAGATGAGGGGTAAGGCAGGTGGGGGAGAATATGAGCCCATTGTACAGTCAAGGAAGTTGAGGCTTTGAAAGAACGGACTGGACTTGAGGGTCTTGGGCGGGCTTAGTCTACACCCCCACTAGGCTGTGCCCCAGGGCCCACTGAGAGCAGGAGGTGGGGCTCAGGGGGGGAGGGGACCTGGGCTCCAGGCCTGGCTGGGCCCCCAGGCCCTTCCTTCCCTGGCCAGCTCTTTCTGACAGGTCAAGGTCAGAGTTGGATTAGCCTGGCGTCTCCCACACGGTCCCAATTCATTTCTCTGTTTTTATGAATTAGATATGTTTCCGTGCAACCAGAGCTCCGAGCTCGGGGATTCATTTACAGTAAATGTGTCTTGAGCACTGGTCTCCATGGCCTTCCCTTGGTGACACAACAGTGCAAAACAGACCTGTCTCCTCCCGCTTAATAGCTGCGCCTGCTTTGAGCCACCGCCCCACTGATGGACGCCTAAGTTGTTGCCAGTCATCCAGGATGAGAAACAATACTGTGACGGGTCTCTCGAACATTCTCTGGGCACATCTGTCTCATGACCTCCCTAGGGTAAAACCCTAGATGTGAACTTTTGGGGTCAAAAAATGTCAGCCTTTGTACATTCCTGGAGTAGCAACAAAAGGCATTCAAGTCCCATCTGGTTCTTTGACTCATTCCCGCATGTTCGGGGAAAGCAACCAGCAGTGGGCAAAGCTACTGAAAAGGCCCTGAGGTGGGAGTGAGCTCGGTGAGCGGGGGGGACAGAAGAACGACCAGTGTGGCTGGGCGTGGGTGGACAGTCAGAGGGACGGTCCCAGAGAAGAGAAAGGGCACAGAGGCCACCTCGCGGAGAGCCTTGTGGCCGGGGGAGGGTGGGAGCCACTGCAGGCTGAAGCAGGAGAGGGACATGAAAGGCTGCTGTGAGCAAGGTGGCCCGAGGAGAGCCAGAGTAGACGGAGAAAGGCAGCGGCATTCAGGATACCTGTAGGGCCCTGCGTGCTGCTGGCCAATCAGACGTGGAGGAAGGGACAAGTCCAGGAGGACTGCAAGGCTTTCAGAGTGGTTTACGGAGCTGGGGGAGGAGGGGGCGGAGAGGGTTTGAGGATGGAGATGTCAAGCCGTGTGGTGGGAAATTCACACAGACCCCTGGGGACGTCCAGGAGGCCGTGGCTGCAGGCTGGGGCTGGGTGAGCAGGGGGCCAGTGGGTCTAGCCGGGGGTCGCTAAAGTTTCAGACACAGCCCAGCGCGCCCGCCCACTGCGCCACCCTGCTCCGGCGACGGGAATCCCCTGGTTCCAGACATGACTTGTCACTCTGTGTAAAGAAAGGGAACTAAGAGTCACTGATGGCAGCTGGCCCCAAGTTGTGGCTCCGCAGAGAGAAGTGGGCAGGAAGGAGCAGGAAGGGGAGCCCGGCAGTGGACTCGCGGTGGTCAGCTAGTCCATTGCCTCGCCTGCTGGGGACCATACGCGATCTGCACCGCTCACTCTCTCTGCCCCTGCCGCGCCCTAGGCTGCCCTGAGCCGGGGAGCCAGAGACTAAAGGGAGAACTGAAACCTAGGGATGTGGAAGCTGGAAGAGTGTACGTCCAGGGAGCCATCTGGTCAGCAGAATCAGGAAAGCCTTTGCAGAGGAGGGGCCAGCCAAACGGGACTGGGAGGGATGAAGAGGAGTTCGCCAGGCAGATGCAAGGCGTAAGGGCAGGCGATGCTACCGTACGGAACAGCCCACATTTGGGGCCACGAGAGCTTTCAAGTCCTTCTCGGCCCTGAGTTCTGGTTTTCTAGCTAAATCCTGCTGTTCAAGCCCAAATGGAGCCCGTGGGGAGCCCACAGTGTCTGGCTCCTCCTGGGTCTCTGACCTGATGCTGCATCGCCCCTTTCCGGAACACAAACCAATGTGGCCAGCGTCTACTCAGGAGCATCCCAGCTGGGTTTCTAGGGCGAGGACAGGTAAGCCAGCCTGGTCCAAATCCCAGCTCCCTATTTACCAGCTGGGCTTCCCTGGGCAAGTGATTCCATTTCTCAGAGCTTCAGTTTCCTTGTCTGTGTTGTAGGGTAAGGGCAGTCCCGGGAGGGCTGGCTGGAGAGTGAGTTAATGCAGATAGAACTTAAAAAGGGGCCAGAGGAAGCACTCCTCCTTCCTCACCTCTTCTCTTCCTCCCCTCTCTTCCCTCTTGCCCCCTCGCCCTCTCCCAGCCCTCCTCCTGGGCCCCTCCCTCCCTCTCTCCTTCCCTTACAGCCCCACCAGCCTGGCTTTTCTTTTTTTTTTTCCTTTTTTAGATTTTTTTAAATTTTATTTATTTAATTGACAGAGAGAGACACAGTGAGAGAGGCAACACAAGCAGGGGGAGTGGGAGAGGGAGAAGCAGGCTTCCCACTGAGCAGGGAGCCCGATGTGGGGCTCGATCCCAGGACCCTGGGATCATGACCTGAGCCAAAGGCAGTCGCTTAACCAACTGAGCCACGCAGGTGCCCCCAGCCTGGCTTTTCTTACTGCCCTTCCACTCTCCCCCGAGGCCTGGTCATTTCCTCTGCTTGGACCGAGATTCCCCCAGAGCCTCACCCCATCTACTATAAGGTCTCTGGTCAAACGCCACCTCCCTGACCATCCTCTCTAAGATATCATGCCCTACCCCTGCCCCTCTCATCACTCTTTATCCACCCCTGCCCCCCAACCTTTGAGTTTTCTTCCTGGCACTTAGCATCCCCTGTGACACTATATTATATATTTGTGTAGTGTCTGTTAGCCCCAGCTTACTTGTAAGCTCCGTGCTGTACCCCCAGCAGTTGGAACAGTGCCCAGGGAAGCAGACCCCCCAATAAATATGCGTGGGACAAAATCTTTGTGGAAGAACCAAGCATCCGCTGTAATGGTTATCTTTCCCCCACTGCCTTCTGCCTTGATTTACAAGCACACAATCTGGGAGCTCCCACTGAGCGCCCGGGCACCTCACGTCTAGACTCCTGTGTGCCTCCCTGTCTCTTAATGCGTATCTGGCTGGACTGGTCCTCCCTTCTCATTAAAAGGCTGGGCCCCAGCAGGGAGACCAGAGGGTCTTCTCCTGGGGGCGGTGCGCCTACTGTGAATCTGGCGTTCTCGGCATCCCACTCACCAACTTTCCAAGGAAGGTTTTCTGAGTTCCATTTCACAGATGGGAACACTGAGAGGCTACACCAAGTCTCAGAGCTGGGGCTTGTGGCCGTGTTGGCCTGGCTGGAGGCCCCCCTTTGCCCCCACTGCAGCACCCAGTGGGGCCTCCTAGGGCGTGTCTGGGTGGGGGTGGCAAGGGAGGCTCAGAGATGGGACAGACCAGCCTTTGGTGGTTCTACTTTCCCTCCTGGGCACCCCCCGACCCCGAGCAACTGTCCTTCACCATCTCCTGGGTTTAAGGAGAGGGGTGGTTCTGCTTTTGTGGCTCATTGAAAGACCTCAGAATTGAGGGTTGGCAACTTTTGACAAGTCGTGAGCCAGCCAGTGGGGCATGAGGGCACGTCACCGGCTGGCCCTGTCGTCCGCTCCACCGGGGGAGGAGGGGCTGGGCTCCTTCCAATGACGGCAGCCCCGGGGGTGCACGGGGCCCTGGTGTGCTCCCATGTGCTCTCCGAGAATCCTAACCACTGTCCTGAAGACAGCAGGACTCAGGGGCCAGAAATGCTCATCGACCTCACACAGCCAAGAAGTGGCCGGAGTGGGACCCAAAAATCTGGGGCCGGATGAGAAATTCGAGTCGTCCGTGGCCCTGTGGGGAAGGTTGGTAACTTGCCGCTGGTGGCCACCGCAGGCTACAAGGCCAGGACTCACCCACAACGGGCCGTGGCTTCCTCCGGCTGCACAAACTTGAGGCCGAATTCTCATCAAAGAGCCTCAGATCTTTCCCGGAAGGAGGTGAGCTCTCAGTCAATGCCGGGAGTTCGGGGATTTCCGGGGCTGAGAGGATGGGGACGGTCACGGTCCCCAGGGTTCTGTGAAACCATCCATTTCGGGATGGACCATGGGGCTCCATCGAGAAATCCCGGCTGCCGCGGCCCAGGGCCTGCCTCGCCCTCCGTCCGGGAAGGCTGCCGACGTCGGCACGCCCTGCATGTGGGCAACAGGGTTGAGACACATCTGGCATGAGGTGAGGGGGATCTTCAGCAGCTGGCAAGGATAGTGCTGTCCATCTTCTCCCCAAACCCCCAGATCTCAGCCCTGTGCCTGGTACCAAAGTGCCTGGTCATCGTCCTGAGAGAACCCCAGGCTTCCAAGAGCCGCAGGTTGGAGGCTCATCCAACTGCAGCCCCCTGAGAGGGCAGGAATCTCCTCCATAACATTCTTGATCCAAACTCTGCTTGCTTACCTCCCAGGATGGGGAACTCACTCTCTGTCAGGCCGTCAATTCCCTCTGACTCCAAAGTAAGGTCCCCACTCAATGGAGTCATGCTGTGCCGTCCGTCCTGCTGCTACTCCAGATTGGCCTTACTTTGCTCACCATGGTCACCCCGCGTGATGGTGCCTTAGGAGAAGCCCCTGTATCATCAGAAACCCCCCACATGAGCTCAGCTCGCTGCACTCCCCCTGAACCTCACCCCCCACTCCCACCCCATGCTTCCAGGCTAGTTTTCAGGTTTTGTGGTGAGTCAGGGGAAAAATCATGAAGCCTGGAAGCTCTTTACCCACAAAGCCATGACAGCAATTCGTGCCATTCAGCCGACTTGAGCCAGAGACCGTGTCTAGTGCCAGAGACCCAGAAATGAATCAGTCCATGCCCCTGAGGATCCCCACCGGGATAGGGGTGGGAGGGTGCAGAGGCAGGCATACCTGGGCATCAGCCAGAAGCAGGGGGTCAGCAGAGGGAGCTCTCCCCACTGGTCACAGGCGGGTTTGCAAGGCTCTTTCAGGATGGCTAGTTTTCCAGCAGGTAGACAAGGGGAGGTGGCGGGGAGAGAGAGAGAGAGAGCATGGAGGGTGCACAGACCGGAGAGCAAAGGCCAAGTAGTGGGGCCACCTAGCCGACTGATTTGCTTGGGACAGAAGATATCAGGATCAGCACGCTTTATCTGTAAAGGCCCGGACGGTAAATCCTTGGGGTTCTGCAGGCCATTTGGCCTCCGTTCCATTTTCTCAGCTCTACTGTTGGAGCTCAGAGGCAGCCAGAGAGGATGAAGACATGAATGAGCATGGCTCTATTCCAATAAAACTTTATTTGTTGACACTGAAATTTGATTGTCACATAATTTTCTTGTGTCATGAAATGGTATTCTTCTCTTGATTACTTTCCAGCCATTTACAAATGTAAAAAGCATTCTTAGCCCACGGGCTATACAAAAACAGCTGATGGTTTGGATCTGGCCCCTAATTTGCTGATCCAGGCACCCCTCCCCCCCCAGCTATATGTGTTTGGGAATACTGGGAGATTGTGCTCAAAAGTTGGGTAGAAGTGAGCCTTGGAAGCCAAGGGGAGGCTTTCTAGGTTGGTTTGGTCAGCGCTTGGTTACAGATCCCACACCCACCGCCCTGGGGGAACTCACCCACTCACCCATCTACCCACCTTCCCACCCAACCCAACTGCCATCAAATCAAGTGCTGAAATGTACAGTGGGACAATTTCTTTAAAAATGTGTGTCCGATGACATAGGAATACAAGCTTATTGTTAAAAGGAAAGTTGGTAAAGTATAGAGACTAATAAGGAAATTTTCCTTCCAATCCCACTGTGTACCCAGGGGTGACCATAGTTAGAAGGTGGGTGAGTGTGAGCCCAACATCTTTCCTGTGCACATGGACACGTACACAGATACGCGCGTGCGCACACACACACACACACACACACACAGGAGTATGTGTTTACTCACACCACACATAGCACATCCTATATAATTATTCTTCTGTCACTTAGCAACTCAACCCCGAATCTTCCCTCCTCAGCACACGGATGCACCCTCCTGGACTCTCATACTTTGCCAGCAGTGGTCCACTGAGGGACAACCCTGTGTCGGTCCCTGTCTCCTGGTCCCTGTGTCGCAGGATTACAAGCAGACCTTCTCGGCACACATACCTATTTCTGTGTACCCGTGCGAGCATTCCTGATGGAGAGATTCTCAGAAGCAGAAATGCTGTGTCAAAAGGCATGAGAACTTAAAATTTGGATCAGTGTGGCATTCTGGGGTACTTTCTCCTCGATGCTGAGAATAGGCATTGCAAATCCTTTGGGGCCTGGAGAGTCCTACAGGGGCCAGTCAGGATCTGGGACCTCAGCATCCCAAGGGCTCCTAAATGACTCTGGGTTCCAGATGCACAGACTTGCCTCCTCTTGCAGAGCCAGGCCCAGGACAACACCTGCCCGTCAACGCCTTGACCCATCCCTCCATCTACCTGTCCACATATCCACCCATCCCCCCACCCATCCCCCTATTCATCCATCCATCCATTCCTCCCTCCCTCCATCCACCCATCCCCCTACTCACCCATCCTTCCCTCCCTCCCTCCCTCCCTCCATCCATCCACCCACGCATCCGCTCATTCAGTGCTTGTCGAACAGTAATGGCGGCTTGAGTACTCTGGTGGTGGTGGTGGTGAATACAACCATATCCCTGCCTTTTTAGTCTCCACCAGCCAGCGAAGGAGCATGTCTACGTGCCAGATACTGACAAGAGAGCAGGGAACACAAGACAGAAAACCCCTGCCCTCTCGGATTTACATTCCAGTGGAGGAGACATCATAAACACATACGGTGTGTGGGGGAGGTGATAAGGCAGAATGAAGGGGCTGGGGAGTACTGGGAGTCAGGTTCTGCTCTCTGAGCAGAGATCCGCCCACAGTGAGGGAGGAGCTGTGCAGATACGGTGGGTGTGAGTGTCAAAGGCAGAGGGAACAGCCAGTGCAAAGGCCAAGAGGCAGGGATGTTCAGGGAACAGCACTGAGGTGGTAGAAGAGCAGGTCATCTCCCGAAGATCTCCTTGGCAGGGAAAGACTTGGCTCTTACTCCGAGTAAGGGGGGCGCCTGTGGAAGTTCTGGGAAGTGGGGGTGACCTGACTTACAGTTGGCTGCTGGGTTGGGAATAGACCAAAGGGGGCCAGGGCTGAAGTGGAGAGATGGGTCAGGAGGTCATTGAACTTGACCCAACAAGAGATACTGGGCCAGGTGGTTGGGTGGAGGGGGCGAAAGGGTGGGACTTGGGTGTGTTTGGAAGGTAGCCACGAGCCTTCCTGATGGATTAGATGTGGGGTGATAAAAAGGGAGAAGGATGACAGCAAGGCTTAGGGCTCCACGAACCAGGAGAATGGGGCTCTAGAAGAGGAGTGGGTTGGAGGAAGGGAGTTTGAACTGAGAGCTTGACTGAACTTGCTAAGGTGGGCACTAGCCATCAAGTGCAGAGGCGAGGAACAGGTGAAAGGGTGGAGACAGACACCTGGAGCTGTCTGCATGCAGATAGGATTTAAAGCCCTGCCCCTGGATGGCAGCATCCAAGGAGAGGAGGTGGAGGAGAGAGGAGTCCTGGGGCATGCCAACACCAGGGGGCAGGGAGATGAGGAAGAGCTTGTCCAGAGAACTGAGAAGGAGCAGCCCATGAGCAGGAGGAGGGCCCAGAGAGCGGGGACCTGGGAGCCAAGGGGAGAAAGGGTTTCGGCAAGGAGGACAGGACCACTGGGTCAGGTGGCGCTGAGCAGCCTAGCAAGCTGGGGACACAACACTGACCACCGGGTTTGGCAACAGAGTGCGACCCGGGCAGAGATGAGAAAGGCCAGGTAACCTCAGGAGCCCTAAGGAAGAGCACCTGACCTGGGAGGGCTTCCTGGAGGAAGGGGTGTCTAAGCAGGAACTGGAGGGACACAGACATGTTTGCCACATAGAAAGGGGGTGTCCAGGCTGAGGGGTCAGCACAAAGTCAAGAGGAGAAAGTAGTCAGCTTGTTTGAGGAACTGAAAGTAAGAAAGTCTGGCTGTAATGTGCAGTGTGGGAAGGGTGAGGGGCAGATGCGGAGGGAGGGCTGTCCTCACAGGACCCTGGAGAGACTGACAAAGCAGATAGTGGGGTCCTTGATTAGAGACTAGGCTCTGGGGACGGGTGAGTGGTGGGGGCGGCGTGTGGGGAGTCAGGAACCAGGAGGAGAAGCAATTTGGAGAAGGTGATGAATTCAATGAGTTTAGGGTGCTGAGGGTGTTCTGGGGGAAATGTCTAATGTCAGTGTGGCATGTGGGTTGGACATCAGGGTCTGGGAGGAACCGCATGTGCAGGGAGGATGCTGAGCAGAGCTGGGTGGAGCTGAGCCACTCACCCACCTCTTTCTTTGGTGCTACTTGAGGCCAGCCTGTGTCCAGCCGCACACTGCGTGCTGGGGAGGGGCCCCGGCAGCTTCCAGCCATTGTGGTTTTTCTTGCCTGGCACCAGGAGCCCAAGGGGAGCCCAGCAGTTCCTCTGAATGAGTTGTTGCAACTAGGCCTGGTCCATCCCATCTGCAGCCCACAGAATGCCTTTGCCATACTCCTCAGGCACCGCAAAAGGAGGGGGCCCCCACCATTCCATGCACGTCCTTGAACATTCCATGAACAGTGATTTACGGAGCACCTAGTAGATACCATCCTAGCCGTGGGAGAGCAGTGATGACCCAGGTAGACTGGCTTCTGTCCTCAAGGGTCCCACCATCCACGAGGGGAGGCAAACAATAAATGTACAATCAGAGTCCAGTGTGGTATTTGGAGAGAGAAGGGGGGGGAGGTGGGCAGCAGGAATCCGAGGGGCTTCTAGGGGAGGCAACATTTAAACTATAGGTCTGAAGGATGATGAATCAGAGTCAGACAAGAAAAAATGGGGGGTGGAAAAGTATTTGAGTGAATGGGAACAGCCTGCTGAAGGCTCAGAGATGAGAGAGCATGCCAGGTGGGAGGGAATGGAAGGATTCAGTGTACTGGAGCATGGGGTGTCTCCAGGTGGTGGTGGTTTGGGGGGGGTGGTGATGGTAAACAACCTCAGGAGTCAGGCTTAGGAGCTTGGACTTTCTCGTGAGGGCAATGGGGAGCCATGGAATGTCTTAAGCAGGCAGTGATATGCTCAGATTTACATGTGGGAGAATTCAGAGACAGAAATCAGAAACACCCAATCTTAGCCCAGAGAGACCCAGGATCATCTCATCCAAGGCAAGATCCCCTCCACCCTCGTGTAGCTCCCTCCACAGGTGAGGTGGGTCAGTATGGCTTGCACACCTCCAGAGACCTAGACCTCACTACCTCTGGAGCTGGGCCCCAACGATGATCTGACAAGCCCTGTGAGAGCCCCACAGGCATGCTCTGGGAATCCAGTCTTGTCACTGGGATACACCAGGGCATTTAACACCGCGCCGCGAGATGGGCTGGGTGGCACCACGGCGTGGAAAATGGCCTGGCAGCTGGCGCCGGAATGCTCCGCAGCCACCTACGGGGGCGATTGACTTGTTGCGTGCGAGCGCTCCGGATGCCACCTGGTAAAGCTGTCGGCAGGATGCTGAAGAAATAAATCTGTTCATGATGATGCGCCGCCCCCTCCCCGCCGCGACATCACCCCACTCCCTCCCCCCACCGCTCCCACCCCTGCCGGGAGCTGCTGAGCCTGCCCCGCAGCGCCACCGTGTGGACGAGGCGGGTCACGACAGAAGGCCTGTCGCTCAACTCCCAAGTCCTAAGCGCAGGGCCAGGGAAGGCACCAGATTGGTCGCTGGCCTGCCAGGCTGCAAGGTACACCAGGTCCTATTCTCATTACATATTTAAAAATTATTTTTCAGAATGGACGTATATTTGCAGACTGTTTATAATTATTTAAGTAACATATGCATACTGAAAAAGATATGCAAACTCGATAGACCATATAAGGCAGCAATTGACAGTTTCCTCCCAGCATTCAGGCCCTCCACCCCCACAGACGTCCACTGATTGCATTTTGGCAAATAGGCTTCGAAATTTTCCTCTACAGGAAAAAATACATGTATATATTTCTCTTTGTCCCACCTATTTTCTGTTTCCTTTTCTTTATTTTTTCCCTATGTGTATATATATACAAATGAGATCTTATTATATGTGCCTAGGGTTCTGCCAGTTGCTTTGCTTTTTAAATTTATTTTTACTGGGACGCCTGGATGGCTCAGTCAGTTAAGCGCCTGCCTTCGGCTCAGGTCGTGATCCCAGCGGACTGAGATCAAGTTCCGCATCAGGCTGCTTGCTCGGCAGGAAGCCTGCTTCTCCCTCTCCCTCTCCCTGCTTGTGCTCTCTCTCTCTGACAAACAAATATATAAAATCTTTATAAATAAATAAGTTTATTTTTATTAACTGTAGTGTAGAGACAAAAGCAATATTTATCTAATATATGTAAAGGATGTGAATCATGTTGAAGTGAATGCTATGAGCTCCCCACGCAATTTAAGAAGATTTTTATTACCTCTGAAGTTTCTTCTATGTGTTATTTTATTTTTCAGTTAAAAATACATTTATTTTCTCTCCTTTCTCACCTAACTCTGGATTGATTTTGTATTTTTTGTTAATACATGTTATTTCTTTATTAACTCACCAGTTTTCTATTCTTTTAGTGCTTCCCCTAGTGATGACAATATGTATCCTTGACTTATTAAAGGATAGTATAAATTAGTACTCTTACCACTTGCAGGAAAATGCAGGAACCTTAGGCCACTTAAAATTCCATTTACCCCCTCCTGACTTAATGCTATTGTCATCTGGTGCCATCTGGTATTTTAATTCTTTATATATTTCAAATTCCACAAGAGGATATTATTATTGTTTTATACAGACAATATTGGTTTAGATTAACCACATATTTTCTCTCTCCATTGGCCTTCATTTCTTCCTGCATCTCCAAGTTACTGTCTGGGATCCATTTTCTCCTGCCTGAAAACCATCTTTTCCTAATTCCTGTGATGGGGGTGAGCTGGTGAGGAATTATTATGGTTTTTATTTGCCTGGAATACCTCTGCTTCATTTTCGTTTTCAAAGGGTATTTTTTTGCTGGGTATGTACTTTCAGGTTGGCAAGAGAGAGCAAGAAAGGAGACAAAAGTAACAGAGAAGACGTGGGACAAACAGAAAACAAACAGGAAGGTGGGAGACATAAAGCCAAATATGTCAGCAATTATATTAAATGTAAGCAGATTAAATACTCCAATTGAAAGGTAAGCATGAACACATTGGATGAAAAAATGAATAAAACCCAATCATATGCTGCTTACAAAATAGACATGTCCAATACAAGGATACGGAAATGAAGAGAGGAAAAGGATAGAAAAAATTATACCATAAAATGCTAACCCAGGGCTCCTGGGTGGCTCAGTTGGTTGGGCGACTGCCTTCGGCTCAGGTCATGATCCTGGAGTCCCGGGATCGAGTCCCGCATCGGGCTCCCTGCTCGGCGGGGAGTCTGCTTCTCCCTCTGACCCTCCCCCCTCTCATGTGCTCTCTCTCATTCTCTCTCTCTCAAATAAATAAATAAAATCTTTTAAAAAAAAAAAGTGCTAACCCAAAGTAAACTGGTATAGTTACATTAATATCAGCCAAAGTAGAGTTTATAGTGAAAAAAAGCAATGCTAAAGATAAGGAGAGCTATTCACAGTGGGAAAAAAAATACGTTCAATTTATCAAGCAGATACAAAAATTCTAAACTTGCATGAAACTAATAAGGTAGCTTCAAAATATATAAAGCAGAATTCAAAAGAATGAAAAGGAGAAATGGATAAATCCACAATCCTTCTTCCAGTAATCGATAGCACAAGCAGATAAAAACTTAGGAAAAGCTTCGTATATCTATAGGAACATCACATTTATTGCATCTTATCAGGTGATTCAGGATTGCCACTTGTCTCATTTCTGATAGCTTGAGTAAGATGCTGTCTGCTAGGCTTCCTCACTGTAAAATTACTCTTTTCCTGTTTGTAATTCACGAGCATTTTGTGGGGGAGTTACTTTGAAATATATAAATATCTGACTCTTTAACAAACTTTCAAAGTATTCATTTATTTATTGCTATCAGTATAGACTCATGGACTCCTGTTTCATTCAGTGGGTTATATCAGTATGACCAATACCAGTTTATTACTGTCAATACTTTGACACTCAGATATTTTCAGATAGGGCCAGGGGGCACTCCTTTTGATTTGTCCCCCTATTCTTTGTACACTTGCTTACTTTTGGGCGCAATAGGACATTTCAGACTCATTTTGTATTTTCTCTGCCCTGAAATCAGTCATTACCCTAAGGAGTCTTGATTCTTTTTAATGGAGAATGATATTTTTGAAATTTACTTTTTAGTTAATTGGTTTATTTATTAGAGAGAGAGAGAGCATGAGGTGGGGGAGGGCAGAGGGAGAGGAAGAAGCAGGCTCCCTGCTCAATCCCAGGATCCTGGGATCATTACTTGAGCCTAAGGCAGATGCTTAACCAACTGAGCCACCCCGGCACTGGCTGTCCTTCTCCTACCCCCCGCCATCATGCCCTACATGTGTATCTACACATCCCCCCTCCACACACACTCACATCTATAGCCATTCAACATCTACATACAGATATGGACAGCCAAGGGCTTTAATTTCTATCGGACACCATGAGGTCGTTCTAATTTTCTCCCTTTCCATATTTGAAATTCTTTTCTCCAATGGTGAGAAACCTGGCTTCCATTATTTTGTAGTATCTATACTTCTCTTTATATATTGGCTCAATCCCTGGATATCAGCTATCTGTTGCTCTATAACAAATTCTCCCAAAACTTTGTGACTTAAAACAACAAAAACCACTTATTCCACTGTTCCTGTGGGTCAGGAGTTTGGGAGCAGCTCAGCTGGGGATTCTGGCTTGGGGTCTTGCATGAGTTTGCAATCAAGCGTCAGCCAGGCTGTAGCCTGGAGAATTCGTTTCTGAGATGGCTCACTCACCCCGCAACCCTTCTTTCAGTAACTGATAGGGCAAGCAGATAAAAAGTTAGTAAAAACATCAAGTTGGTGCAGGCTGTTGGCAGGAGGGCTCGGTTTGGTATCACGCAGACTTCTCCGTAGGGAGAATGAGCATGGCACCTGGCTTTCCCAGAATGAGTGATCCAAGAGGGAGCAAGGGGACACAGCATTTATTCCAGAACAGTGGGGTTTTAGGTCCCTCCCAGGCCTAGAGTCTCAGATCCCCACCCGCAGGACTCCCATCCTTCTCTGGCTTCCCTAATGGAGTCCAAAGTGGACAGAGCCCACATGCCCATGATACCCAAAGGGTCTTGATGTTCATTTGCTTTTTTGTTCCAAGTTGTTCTTCCCACTAGATTATGAGCTCCTGGGCCTGGCTCTGCATCCCGGGGACCTGGTAGGGGGCCAGGCACATAGTAGATGCTCAGTAGGTATGAGTGGATGGGATGGATGACTGAATGCTCTGACCTTGGGGTGGAGGTCAGGTGAGGGATATCCGAGACCCTGACCTTTGGTAGACTGCACCTTCCCTCCCCACTCCCATGCCAGGTGGAAAGAGTTCAAACCCCAGTAAATGTCTGCCTCTCTCTCAGCTTCAGTCACCCTTTAAGGGGGTACCCAGAACTGCCTCCCAAAGTTCTGGTGACGGGTAGCAGGCAGGGACTGGAGCAGAAAAGGGTGGAGTAAATGTGAGCCCTGTGCGTGACAGCACACTCAGGGGGGTCAGGTTCTCCAGGGCTTGGGGACTCAGAGCCGGGGGTGGAGGCTGGGAGTGGACTCCATCTCCAGCTGAGGGAGCCTTGGCCATGGAGTCAGAGAAGCCCTTGGAAACACCCTTGCAGAGTCTTTGGGGACAGGAAAGCAGAGAGTTGCTATGGAAACCCTCCCACAACAACCCACTCTACTTGGAGCTCCCGGAGGTTCCTGGAATAGGAATTGTCATCTCGGGCGCCTGGCTGGCTCATACACTAGAGCATGCAACTCTTGATCTCAGGGTTGTAGGGCCAAGCCCCACATTGGGTGTAGAGCTGACTTAAAAACAAGAAGAGAAGAGAGGAGAATTGTCACCTCTTTTAGGATGCTGCACCCACAACTGGTGTGTGTGCCGGCGTGTGGGCGTGTTGGCTTTGTGCATCTGCGTGTGGCCCCTCACCGCACACGTTACCCCAGGAAGCCTGGCTCTCTCTTCTCTGGGCCTTTGCACGTGCATTTCCTCTGCCTGGAACACGCTCTCCCTTTCCCAGCATCACCTTTGTCAGGCGCTCTCTTGCCCACTCATTAAGAGTAGGGGAAGGAACCTTCCCCTTTGGGAAGCCTTCACTGATCCCCTCACTGTCTGGCCAGGGGCCCCTCCGGTGTTCCCACAACCCCCACCCCAGCACTGGTCACGCGGGGCTGCAATCTCTGGATCTTGTGTCCATGAGTTCCTCAAGTGCCGGGCTGGGCCCAGAAAGTGCTCGCGGAAGGAAGGAAGGAAGGAAGGAAGGAAGGAAGGAAGGAAGGAAGGAGTGAATGAATGCGTAAACAGCCACTTCTGCAGAAGGGTTTGGAACACTGGCACATCTTCCCTGCTCAACTCAAAAGACCAAACTGTTGGGGCACCTGGCTGGCTCCGTTGGTTGAGCATGCAACACTTGATCTTGGGGTTGTGAGTTTGAGCCCCACGGTCGGTGCGGAGATTACTTAAAAATAAAATCTTAAAAAAAAAAAAACTGTCAGGGCACCTGACTGGCTCAGTTCATGGAGCGTGCGACTCGATCTCAGGGTCATGAGTTGGAGCCCCACGTTGGGCGTGGAGCCTACTTAAAATTAAAGCAAACAAACAAAACCTGTCATCAAAGCTGACAGGTCTCTCAGAGATAAATCCAAGAGCCAGTAGTATAGGCATCCCCCCTGCAAACTTGTTAGAAATGCAGCTTCCCAGGCCCCCCAGACACATTGGTTCAGAATCTGCCATTTAAAAAGATTCTCAGGCGATTAAAAGTTGCGAAGCGCGCTCTGGGGACCCCCACCTCCCATTTTATAGACCAGGAAAACAGAAGGTTGTAATAGGAAAACTGAGGCTTGCAGAGGGGAGTGGTGGCGCTGGGACTTCAAGCCAGGTGGCCTTGTCCCAGGTGTCGGGCTCCTGCCCCCACCTCCTGCACTTCAGTCCACCCATCTTGCAAACACCCCCTTTCTGGCTGGCCCGACCTCGGAGTCTAGACCCTTCCCTTTTGGCCTCCTGAGGCCTTTGCAAGGAGCGCGCGCGCCCCCTGGTGGGAGCCGGCCAGAGTGGCCAAGGAGGCTTGGTTCCGTCTAACAGTAAGGAGTGGAGACGGAGGAGGAGGGCCTACGCTAGATGCCAGGCTCTGTGCTAAGTAGTCTTCTTTTCTTTTAAGATAATATATTTTTTTACCTGAAAATTGTTTCAGCCATTTTTAAATGTACCATTCAGGGGCATTAAGTATATTCACAGTGTTGTGCAACCATCACCACTACCCACCCCCAGAACTTCTCACCATCTCAAACAAAAACTCTGTACCCATTCAACGGGAACTCCCCATTGCTCTCTCCCCTCTGCCCCTGTAACCTCTGCTCTCCTTTCGGTCTCAATCAACTTGCCTGTTCTAGGGACCTCACCTACGTGGACGCATACAGTATTTGTCCTTTTGTGTCTGGTTTATTTCACTTAGCACAATGGTTCCAAGGTTCTTCGTGTTGTCAAGGGTCAAAATTTTATTCCACTTTAATTAAGGCCGAATACTATCCCCTTGCATAGATACTCCACATTTTGCCTCTGCACTCATCTGCTGGGGGATGCTTGGGTTATTTCCACCTTCTGATGATTGTGAATAATGCTACAAAGACCATTGGTGTACAGGTAACTGTCTCTGCTTGCAATTCTCTGGGGTACATCCCTGGGAGTGGAATTGCTGGGTCCTATGGTGATTCTGACTGGTTTTCACGGCAGCTTGTGCTAAGTGCTCTCCGTGCCTTATCTCAGGAAGCTCTGGCAGCACCACCCGGGACGCTGGTCTTGCCACTGAGATCCAGACAGAGGACGTAAAGGGTCCCATGTCCCTCAGCTAACAAGTGCGGGGCCATGATTAAAACCCAGACTGTATTGGGCACAATGCTCCATGAAGTGGCTCACAGGGAGGCTGTCACAGAGAACATCACTCATCTTCACTCTGTCTTCTTCCCCTGGGACCCCTCACCCAACCTGGCACCCCTCACCTAGCCCCAGAGTGACTCATTCCCGTTTAGTACCAAAGTCGTGCTTTTCCTGAGTGATTGGTTTGTCTTCATTCGTAGACTTTGGGATTGTGTAAGCAGCTATGATTGACCCCGTTTTGTGTCACCTGCTAGCAGCTTAGAGCCAAGGTGTGGCCCCCACAGCAAGAAATGGAGATGGGGGGGCCCAACCCCTCGTAGCAAAAGAACCTCACGCCCTGTAGCCCAAAAGTTAAGCACTGACCTAACAGAAATATCTTTAACACTTATTCCTTTAAAACTATACTCTCGGGGAGGGGGTTGGGAGGATGGGTTAGCCTGGTGATGGGTATTGAGGAGGGCACGTTCTGCATGGAGCACTGGGTGTTATGCACAAACAATGAATCATGGAACACTATATCTAAAACTAATGATGTAATGTATGGGATTAACATAACAATAAAAAATAATAAATAAAACTATACTCTCTTTGTTATTTTTTCAAGAATACTGACTTTTCTTCTTCTTTTTTTTTTTTAAAGATTTTATTTATTTATTTGACAGAGAGAGACACAGCGAGAGAGGGAACACAAGCAGGGGGAGTGGGAGAGGGAGAAGCAGGCTTCCCACTGAGCAGGGAGCCCTATGCGGGGGCTCGATCCCAGGACCCTGGGATCATGACCTGAGCTGAAGGCAGATGCTTAACGACTGAGCCACCCAGGCGCCCCAAGAATACCGTCTTTTCAAATGTATATCTGGATCTTTTTCATGTGAATACCTTATTTTGTTTACTGTAACTCCTTGTTTTCAAAATGTATCGTTTTTCAAATCTACATTATGAGGGCCTCTCTCCCTTGTGCATCCCAGCAGGATTCCAGGAAAGATGTGGTGAGTGTGTGTGTGTGTGTGTGTGTGTGCACTCTATACCTTGGTGTAGAGAACCTATAAACTGATGGGATAGAACAAAGATGAATTATCACTTCACCGTGCTGCTGGATGCTTCCTACATTTCTCTGTTTCTTTAGTAGATGACAGAAGCCACCTTCCAATTTTCTGAGCCTGTGGTCTTATTTCCAGAACAGTCAGTCCTTACGGTCTGTATTTTAACTTCATTCCCGCCTCCTCCGTGTTCCCATTCTTGTGTTTCTTTCTCCTTTTCGCACTCCCTTATTCTCTGCCTTGGTGGTGGATTATGCATCCTTGGAAGTTGCCTGAGATCTTTTCTGCAGCAAGGCACGGAGCGAATCAACCAGCCGGCCTACCTGCTGTGGGGCAGCCAGCCTCCTGGGCCTGGGTCCTTGTCCTTCCAGCACCAGCCAGAAGGTGGCACCAGAATGCTCCCAAATTTCCTACCAGGGTCGCGGCCAGGGGAACTCGGGGATTGGGTGGACCGTGGAGGCCCTGGGGACTGCAGGGGGAAGGGGGGGGGGGGGGGGGCAGAAGATAGCTAAGACACAGTGGCAGCAATCAGCATCCCACAGGCTGGGGTGATCTTGGGGCCTGCCGGGCTAATGACTGTCAGGTCAGTATTCCAGGTCAATGTCAGGAGTGAATGAAAGATCGAATGTGCTCAGTGCCTGGTGCTCAGGACATGTCCATGATGTCCTGGAGGAATGGGTAGCTCTGCTCCTTATAGGACCGGTGTCTGGGGCCCAACCCAGGACCATGCTGCCTCCCTGTATTTGTCCCTGGCATTGTGAGCCCCTCTCTCCTGGGGACAGGCCCCTCCTCCTTCCATGGTGAAATTCAGGGGGTGGAGAGAGATGGTAAGAACAACGACAGCTTGTCCCACTTCCCCTTGTCCTTCTGGTTCTTCTCCCAGAAGAGGAAGCCAGCGGAAGGGGCATTTTGCCCGCAGCCTGTGGGTCCCCAGCAATGAGCCTCAGGGGAAAGAACAACAGAAAGAATGTGAAAACTGGAGTTTACCACTGCTGCTCTGGTTAAAAGCCTGGACTTTGGTGTCAGTCAGAGCTCAGACGGGAATTGGCATCCGATGGTGCTGCTTTGCACACTTTCTGAATCCCCAAGCCTCAGGTTCCTCATCTTTAAAATGGAGAGAAGAGGGACACCTGGGTGGCTCAGATGGTTGAGCATCTGCCTTTGGCTCAGGTCATGATCCCAGGGTCCTGGGATCGAGTCCCACATCGGGCTCCCTGCTCAGTGGGGAGCCTGCTTCTCCCTCTCCCACTGCCATTCTGTCCACTTGTGCTCTCTGGCTCTATTTCTCTGTTAAATAAATAAATAAATTAATTAATTAAAATAAAATAAAATGAAGAGAAGAATTGTTTTGTTGATTCCGTGAATTAATGTTAGTAAGGTGCTCGGCCTGACACCTGGGCTCCTGTCCCAATCAACGCTAGCACTGTGGCCACCTTTCAAGGAGTGACCTGGGGCAAGGACCTTGGTCCTGCAGAGCCTCCGTTTCCTCATTTGAAAAATGGGGGCTACAGATAACTCCCTCTCTGGTCGTTGGGAGAATGAAGGGAGCCAGAATGGGTCGGCCCCTTGGACAGTGGCCAGCACCCAGAAGATGCCCTGTCACCATGGGCTGGATTGGAATCCTAAGAATCCAGAAATAGAAGGAAGTACTCTTTCTAGTCCTTAGTAAATGTCCCCTCTAAGTGTGTGCCCCTGTGTCTGCTTGAATGCTTCCAATTATGGAAAGCTCACCACCTCTGAGGAAGCTCTGCCTCTTCTGTCTGTTAAGCTCTGGGCCATGACAATGCCCTTCTTTTTGTAGGGCTGGGCTTCATCTCCCAGTAGTTTTCCACCCAGGAGTTCAAGGTATTCCAAACCTTGATTTCCAGGGGCCATCACTAACCCCTCACTTCCCTTCCCCATGACTTCTGCTAAATGGATTAGTCCTCCAGCCTGTGCAAAATTAGATTCTGGATCTGGCAAGCCAGAGTGGGGTGGGGTACAGCTGAAGTCGTCCTGTGGTTCAGGAGGGCAATTAACCGCTTCCATGCCAGGCCTGGGATTGTCCTCCAGAGCTGGTGACCAACGTGAGAGGCTGCTTCTGCCGGGACCAGGGATGTCCACAGTCAGAGTTCATGTTCATGGAGCCATTGGACACATCACCATGGCTGCCTGACGCCCAGGGTAGCGCCCACTGCAGATGGGGAAACTGAGGCTCAGAGGGTAAGGGGCCAAACTGGGGGCTCTGTCTGTAGATGAGTTCATTTGTTAATTCAAAGGTTCTCCGAGTCCTTACTCTGTGCCAGGCCCTGTGCTGGGTGCTAGGGGTACGGCAGAGCACAAGACAAAGGAGATTTTGTGCTTGGCTAGTGTAAGGGTAAGTGAAGAGGGAGATACAGAGGGGGAAATCATTTATCCTCCCTGGGAGCTGGAAAGATGCCTTCATCCAGCCAGCTGTCTGTCTGTCCATTCATCCATCCATTCATCACACAAACATGTACTGAGTGCCTAGAATCAGGGGTTCCCCAGAATTCAGGGGTTCCCCAGAATTAGGTCCCAGTGACAGATAGAGACATCAGTTACGTTTGCTGCTCAGCATCCTCTTTCTTCTTGGGACAATAGTTCCCTGATTTGCCTTTGGGGGACCTCGTGCCCCAGCCCACGTGTTTCATAGTAGCAAAATCCATTTCCCATCCTGAGGGTGAAACACATGATCTGGGCTAAACCCATCAGTGAGGTCCATGATTCTGGACGTGATGATCAGTTCAGGGATGGGCCCTTGACCTAGGTCAGGCCAATCAGGACCAACAGGGCTCTTCCCCAGGACCCTGGTTTGAGAGAAGGAGGAAGAGCACTGTCCCTTCCCCCGGACTTGGTGTTGAGGTCATGGGAGCTGCTGGGGGGTCACCTCACGGAGCTGGAGAATGGAGCCAACCCTGATAAAGGAGGTCAGGGTCAGCCACTCGGGAGATATTGTTTGAGTCCTGAATCCACACTTATGCTGAGGCCAGATGCGTACAAGATGCGTGCCATTTTGTGTGTAAGCCAGTCTGGGTTTTGTGTCATTTACAACAGAAGAGGCTGCCTGATTCAGGCACCGTCCTTCTCTGTGCTGACCCTGGGAGGGCATCATGATCCTCAATTTCTGTTGCCACGTCACCACCTCTTGCCTCCCCTGCAGCTCCGGGCTCCGACCCCCTGCTCCCCAAGATGAAGGACACTCTCTTCAGCCAGCCTCGGGGAGCAGGGCTTCTCAGCCAAGCTCAGTTCTCCTTGGGGTCCCTCACGGCAGCCTAGCTCCATCCTCTGCTCTCACCTCTGCCTGCAAACTTGGAACAAACCCCTTGTCACTGAAGAATTCTTTCTTGGGCTGTCCCCCGAGGATCTTGCCTGTGACGACGTTTTCTGTGCTGGGAAATGGCCCCTCACAAGTCTCTCTCTCTCTCTAGAAGTCATCCCGCCACCACATCCCCTCACAAAGTTTGTCTCCTAAATATCTCCAGGCTCCCCCCACTCCTGCCGCTGCAGCTACCCAGGTTCAGCCTGGACCTCGCATCAGCCTTCTCCCACTGGCGTCCTGGCCTCCAGCCACTGTCACCAACAGAGGTGCATCCTTTGGGACTTGGTCACTTAAGAGATAATTCTTCCAACCTCTTGCTTGGGGGAGAGCATGGTGGGCATACTTCTGGGTGTAGGGCAGGGGAAGAGGGCTAGAAGTCCCATTGTTCAGGATGCGGTCTTGTTCTCTGCCATGCCTGAGATCTGCAAGTCTTTGTGGTTCAAATCCTCCGAGGAGACACAGATGCCCTTATGTCCGTGCGTATAGCCATCTACGAACCCTGGAACAACAGCTCTGTGTCCAGACTTCCAACCACACGTGGTCCCTCCAGGACCCGGGCTTCTTGGATTCTTCAGGACAGACTGGCTTGGTCTCTCTCAGCATCTCCTCTGCATGCCCTGGAGGCTGTAATCCCGAATGTACTCGCCACTTCTCCCTCAGCCTCCCATCTTCCAAAGTGCTGTTGAAATCTTTTTTCTTCCCGTGCCTCCTGTCCTGGCTTCTTCACCATTACAGGTGAGTTATACCTGCTTTCTTCCTTCACGGTCGGTTTGGTGCGGGCGGAGTGGGGACAGGGCATCCACGGCAGTGGCCAATCCACCGTGTCCAAGTGGCTCACAGCCAAAGTTCTGGAAAGGGTTGCCTCTGCCTCCCACTTTCTTGAGGCACCTGCCTTCTGCCCCCACCACTCCACTAAAACGTTCCCCGTCAGTTCACTGGTAGCCAAACCCACCTGACTGGATGCGTGGGTAGGGTTTCACACTTCCCAACTGGCTCTCCCTCTGACTCTCTCCTGCCCTAGCACTGAGGGCCACACAGCTCCGGAAGACCCATCCTGTGTTTCCCCAACCCCCGGCCTTGGCCTCTGGGTCTCATTCTCCAGCTTCCCTTCCTTCCATGTCCTCGGAACTGTTACATTTCCCAGGGTTCCTGCCTCGGTCTCCCTCTCTCCCCACCTTGTATGGTTCCCCCCTGAGTGTGTTCCTCTCAGCGGTGTCACTCCAAAAGCTGGTCTATGCCGACCTCCTGCCCTGGCCCCTCCCCTGAATTCCAGACCTCCGACTCCAGTGGTCTCCTGGACGCCTCTTCTAGAAGGGCCCCTCAGGCCACCCAGGCTCCCCGTGTCCAAAGCTGGACTTGGCCTCTGCGTCCTCCCAAACCTGCCCCTCTTCCTTTGCTCCTAGCTGGGGAGAGGTCACCACCATCTGTCTAGTTGCCCTGAAATGTGGATGCCAACCTTGACTGCCCCATTTTCTCAATTTCCACACTCAGTTGGTCACCAAGGCCCATTGGCTTGACCTCTGTGATAAATCCCTGTCTGCCTACCCCCTCTTCATCTCCCCGCTTCTCTCTTGGCCGGCCTCCCTGCCTTCAGTCCAGCCCTCTTCATTCCACATGCTTCATTCCTGTTAAAATGCAAATCTCATCCTGTCCTCCCCTCCAGAAAAGCCTCTGATGGCTCCCCATTGCCTAGGAATTAAGTCCAAATTGCCCCAAGGCTAGAGTTGCCAGATTTAGCAAAAAAAACAAAAACAAAAAACAAAAACAAAACAAAACAGGATGTCCAGTTAAATTTGAATTTCAGATAAACAATGACTCTGTGTGTGTATGTCCCCGTCCTGTGCAATATTTCACATCTGGACCCTTTCCATACACCTAACTTCATTTCTAGCTATGCTGTATCTCACATCTGACCCTCAGGAGAGACTGAACTGCTTGAAAATGAACTTCCCCAAATGGGTCAGGCATGTTCTTATCAATAGGCTCCTCTTACCTGCTGTTCCTTCCACCAGAAGGGCCATGTCCCCTTCTTGTCCTGGCCAACCTGTGCTCATCTCTTGGGTCTCGGCACACTGGGGAGCTCCTTCGTCATGGATTGGGCTCCCTTCCTGGGTGACCAGAGGCCCCTATGTTTCCCTGGTTGACAGCACTTTACCCTCTGGATTGTCATTCAGCTTGCTGTTTGTCTTTCTCCCCTGCAGACAAGAAGTCGCCAGGAACCTTCCCCAGCCCGCATGGCCCCCATCCCCTGGATGCTCCCCAGGGCCCAGCCAAGCCTCAGCTCTCTCTCTCTCCCTTGGCCTGGGTCCCGGCCTGATGGTTCCCACTCCCTGCTTGCCTGAGTTCCCATGAAAAGTGGCCTCCACCCCTAGCCCCCTGCCCGGGGCCAGATTACAACATGCTGAGACAATGGAGGCTCCAAGCCAAACTTCCAACAGCCTGCTGTTAAATCCCCCACAGCATCTGCCTATAGATCTGGGGACAGAAGCTAGCAGCCGAGGCCATGGCCTGGGCCATGGGAATGTCTGGGCCTTTGCAAGGGTGTGGGAGAGGGAGCTTGGGCCTTAAGTCAGGACACCTGGGTTTGAATCCCAGCCCTGCCCCTTTCTAGCTGCCTGGAGATGGGGCATGAGCACCCCGTGAGCCTCAGTTTTCTTGTCTGTAAAATGGGTATAATAATGCTTATCTCACAGGCTATGCTGTCAAAGAAGAGTGCCTAACACATACAAGGACATACAGCAACAAACAGGATGCTGGCTCTGACCTTCACTTGCCTTTCTCGAAGCTGGTGGTAACAGAACTGGAGACCAGAACTCTCCCGGTAGGTTTCTTCTCCCAGAATCACTAACTTCTCCTGCCCTCTCCGCACAGCTTTATTCAGAGAAGAGGGGAGGAGCGTTATCAGACCCCCAGAGCAGCTCCACTGGGAAAACCACCTCCCAGCCAACAACCCAGGTGAACGCCGTAGAGCTGACGCCGGAGGCTGAAGGCCAGGTGAGTGAGGAGGGAGGCAACGGAGGGCAGAAGACAAGGCACTGGGCCGGAGGCAGAAACGCTGGGCCTGCTCCCCCTTCAAGGCTGTGCCCTCCCGCCTCTCTCCGCCCAGCACCCTTCAGACCCCGGCTGGACCAACCCCAGCCTCGACCGCAGTGGGTCAGGTTCCTTCGTAGACATTCCTAGGGTGCTACTCAGACGCCCTCACCATTTAGATCCTTTACTTACTGACGCCATTATTTACGTCCTAAACTGAAATGCAGGGGCGCCTGGGTGGCTCAGTTGGTTAAGTGACTGCCTTAGGCTCAGGTCATGATCCTGGAGTCCCTGGATCGAGTCCCGCATCAGGGAGCCCGCTTCTCCCTCTGACCCTCCCCCCTCTCATGTGCTCTCTCTCTCATTCTGTCTCAAATAAATAAATAAAATCTTTAAAAAAATAAAAATAAAAATAAAAATAAATTGAAATGCAGAGAGAAAAAAGAATGAAAAAAAAAAGGAACAACATATCAAAAACAGTGGGACAATTTACAGGTGCAACATATGTGTCCTGGGAATACCAGAAGGAGGAGAAAGAGAGAAAGGAGCAGAAGACAATGGCTGAGAGTTTTCCAAAATTAATGACAGCCTGTCCCTCCCTGCCTCCCCGTCCAAATGCTAAGTGCCTCAAGGGCAGGAGCCTGTCAGCTTGCACGTAACAATAACCAAAAACATTAGGATGACATTTACTAAATGTTTAAAAAAAGATTGATACACACACACACACACACACACACACACAGACTTCCAGTTCCAATTCTAACACACAAAGAGCTCAGAAGTCATCCCTTCCCTCCTCAATAAGAAAAAGCCGGAACAAACTGCAAATCTCAGATCCATCAGAGAGTTGAGGTCACAGGGCAAACTCCGAAAACTGGCGAGACAAGGAATACAGAGAATCACACAATGCTCGGTGTAGACTAAGTGGAGAGTTAAAAACTAGGGGCCCAGCCTTCAGGCCCCCAACGTGTTTGAGGGTTTCATCTCCAGGACCCCACCAGGGGCTCAAGTTGAAGACTAGAGAGAAATCCCATCATGCTTCCAGTGGGGGCAGCAAAAGAGTAACCATTTTGAGAAACCTGTCCAGATGGTTGTCTGTAACAAAGGCCTGCCCCCAAGGAAAACTGCTTTAGCAGAGCCGTCTTCTCTGATCTGGGCAAAGGGCAATTAGACAGCTTCAGCCTCTTCCAGCCTTCCCGTCTCACAGGGGGAGAGGGTGGGGGAAGCTAAGAAATGCTTCTGAAGGTCATAGTCGCTCAGCAGGGACTCAGGCCCGCTAAAACAAAACAAAGCAAAACAAAACACAATTGAGATTTAATCATAAGATTATAGAACACTTCCCCTCCCCAAAACCATACCAACACAGCAACAGGTATAATAACAGTAGATTACAGTGTAGAAAGCTGGAAGACGCATGCATTTAAGAAAGACTTCTTAGGGAAAATCAAAGACAGTTAGAGAGAAAATAGCAAGGAACTAGAAAAAAAACCAAAGCCTCTGGCACCTACAGTTATAACAAATATGAAAGACAATCCTGCACCTAGCCAGGTTAATACAGAACCACACACCGGAAGCCTGATTTGGCTCAGTGGGTTAAGCGTCTCCCTTCGGCTCAGGTCATGATCCCAAGGTCCTGGGATCAAGTCCCGCATCGGGCTCCCTGCTCTGCGAGGAGCCTGCTTCTCCCTCTCCCTCTGCCGCTCCCCCTGCTTGTGCTTGCTCTCTCTCTGTCAAATAAATAAAATCTTTAAAAAAAAAAAATATGTCAGGCCCTAATGGAAAAAGTGTACAACATGCAAGAACAGGTGGGTAATAGCACAGAGACAGAATCTCTAAGGATCAGAAGTGCTAGACATCAGACACACTGTGACAAAAGGGAAGAATGCCTTTGATGGGCTCATTAGTAGACTAGACATAGCCAAGGAAAGAATCAGTGAGCTCAAAGATATGTCAATAGAAACATCCCAACCTGAAATGCAAAGAGAAAAGAGAACAAAAAAAAAAAAAAGAAGAAGAAGAAGAAGAAGAGAAGGAACAGAAAGTCAAAGACTGTGAGACGGTTATGACAGGTGTAACACGTGTGTCCTGGGAACACCAGAAGGAGAAGGAAGAGAGGAAGGAGCAGAAGAAATTTTGGAAGTAATAATGACTGAGAATTTTCCAAAATTAACGATAGGCCCCAAACCCCAGATCCAAGAAGCTCAGAGAACATCAAGCAGATCAATGTCAAAACAAAACAAAAACCCCAAACAAACAAACAAAACAAACGACAGCAAGGCATATTATATTCAAACTACAGAAACCCAGAGACAAAAAGAAAAATCTTGAAAGAGGCCAGAAGTGAAAAGCACCTTATCTATAGAGGAACAAGGATGAGAATTACACTGGACTTCTTATCAGAAACCATGCAAGCCTCAAGAGAATAGAATGGAATAGTTACAATGTTGAAAGAAAAAAGACAGCCCACCTAGAGTTCTGTATATGGTGAAATTACCCTTTAGAAGCAAAAGAGAAATAAAGACTTTCAGGGCGCCTGGGTGGCTCAGTTGGGTGAGCGTCCAACTCTTGATTTCAGCTCAGGTCATGATCTCAGGGTCATGGGATTGAGCCCCCGAAGGTGGCTCCTTGCTCAGCGTAGAGTCTGCTTGAGATTCTTTCTCTTCTTCTCCCTCTGCTTCTCCCCTGTTCACTCGTGCATGCGCGCTCTCTCTCTAAAATAAATAAATCTTAAAAAAAAAAAAAAAGGAATAAAAGCTTCTCAGTTTAACAAAAACAGGGGATTTGTGGCCAGAAGACCTGCTTGCAAGAAATGGTCACAAAAATTCTTCAGAAAGAAGGGAAATGATGCAAGTGGCAAACTTGAATCTGCATGAAGAAAGAACGTCAGAGAAGGTGTTCTGTCCTCTTTTATGGGGTCGGTCAGGTGTGGCCACAAGAGGAGACAGGAAAACAAAGTTTATGGCACTCCCAGGTCCTAGGGATGGGAGGCGCAGAGCACAGGGCAGGCAGTGTCCCTTGGGAAGGGCTCCCTGGGTGGTCAGGAGGGAGACTAGTGAGGGCATGCTTAGGCCACGGCCTTCATTGGGGGTCCTATGGGGCAGAAAGAACAGCTTATGATTGGCTAGTTTGAATAACTGGGGGGGGGCGGGGTTGGGCTACACGGGTAGCCTCTAGTTGCCTGCCACCTGGCCCTGGGATGATTAAAGCAGAGGGATATTGTCTCCTGGGGTGTACGGATCAGATGGGGTGGGGGGGAGCGGGAGTTCTGAATTACAGTATTGTAGGGTGACTTCACTGCCCTGTGTTATTTGAAAGCTGATTTTGATTAGTTGTGAATGTATGTGGCAAGCTCTAGGGTAACCACCAAAGAAAAAAATTTTAGAGCATAATTGATATGCTAAGAGAAGACTGACAATGGAAGCATATTAAGTGTTCAGTTAAAACCAGAGAAGTCCAGGGCGCCTGGGTGGCTCAGTCGGTTAAGCGTCTGCCTTTGGCTCAGGTCATGATCTCAGGGCCCTGGGATCAAGCTCCACATCAGGCTCCCCGATCGGTGGGGAGCCTGCTTCTCCCTCTCCCTCTGCCCCTCCTCCCTGCTTGTGCTCTCTCTCTCTCTCTTAAGTGAATAAATAAAATCTTAAAAAAAATTAAAAAAAACTTTAAAACCAGAGAAGTCAGATAAAGAGGGGAAGATTTTAAATATATATATATTTGTGTGTGTGTGTGTGTGTATTACGCACAAAGAAATATAAAGAAAATTTAAATGGCCCATAATCCTATCTTCAGACAATCAATGTTGAAATCATATTTAAAAAATCAGATCAGAGGGGCGCCTGGGTGGCTCATTGTCAAGCGTCTGCCTTCAGCTCAGGTCATGATCCCAGGGTCCTGGGATCGAGCCCCGCATCGGGCTCCCTGCTTGGCGGGAAGCCTGCTTCTCCCTCTCCCACTCCTCCTGCTTGTGTTTCCTCTCTCTCGCTGTGTCTCTCTCTGTCAAAAAAATAAATAAAATCTTTAAAAAAAAATCAGATCAGAAAATGCAAACTGTAGAGACAGCAGCGGAATGAAATTCGACGCTCTCTCCCCGACAATCTTTCTTCCACCGTTAGTTTCTTGTGATTCTTTCTGTGGTTAAAAAAAAAAAATTATGCACATAAATAAATATTGCTTACCGGTGACCTCTCTTCTTGTTTATGGTTTATTCACTCCTGCAAATGATGCTGCAAAGAACATTCTTCTTTATCTTTTCAAAAACTTTTTCTTTCGAAATAAGTGTAGACTTAGAAGTTGCCAAAAAATAGTCCACTCCTCATGGAGCTTCCCCTAATGTTGACATCTTATGTGATTGAGGTCCAGTTACCAACACTAGGAAATTAACCTCATACACGGGATAGCAGGTCACGGTTTCCCCATCATTGCCCTTCTCCAGTACGATCCAACCCAGGATCCCACGTGACATTCAATCGTCAGGCCTCCTTGGCCTCCTCTGATCCATGACAACTTCTCGGTCTTTGTCTTTCTTGACCTTGACACCTTGGCAGAGTTTTAGCCAGTGATTTCGTAGAATGTACCTCCACGTGTGTGTTTATCCGATGTGCTGTCATGATATAATTGTGTACTGGGGGCAAGAACACCATGGAGTGATATTGTGTCCGTTCTTAGTGCCTCCAGTCAGAAAGTTCGTGATGTCTGGTGATAGTAATTTTGCTCACTTGGCTTAGGAGGTGTCTACCAGAGTAAATGATACTATTTATCATTTGTGAGTAGTAAGTGTCTCGTGGGGAGATACTTTAATATGATGCAGATATATATATTTATACATACACACACACACACACACACACACACACACTGATGTCTCTGATCCCCACCCAACACCACAGAATTCATTCCAACCTTTCTCCTTTGCTTTTTTCTGACTCTTTCCTCCAACAGCGCAAAGCCCGGCCCCGCAGTGCGTCGCCTTACTTGCTCACTCCCAGGATATGCAGGAAGCAGTTTCAGAATGGCTACCCCATATTGCTGTGAGAAAATAGATTTACTCACTGGAACACAGTCTTGATGTACAGTTAGTTGCCCTTCGCCTCACAGACGTTTTGTCTCTATCCAGTCAAAATAACTGTTTGCCAAAGTTGCTCGAGTTCGATCCTTTCTTCCCCGTGGCTTTCAGCGTGGCGATGTTATTCATTTGTCACACTGTCACGTTCATCTGTTACTGTTTGTACAACATTCGGGGCTCCCCCTACATCCTGGTTGCTTTTTTTTTTTTAATTTTATTTATTTATTTGACAGAGAGACACAGCGAGAGAAGGAACACAAGCAGGGGGAGCGGCAGAGGGAGAAGCAGGCCTCCCGCGGAGCAGGGAGCCCGATGCAGGGCTCGGTCCCAGGACCCTGGGATCATGACCTGAGCCGAAGGCAGACGCTTAACAACTGAGCCACCCAGGCGCCCCAATCCTGGTTGCTTTTATTGAGCCAGTTCAGGAGAGGGGGATTATGGAACATTACCATGGCTCCAAGAGGCAGAGCTGTACAAAAGTAGATGCAGAGAAATGTCACTCGTCCTTCTCGCTCCCATCCTGTTTCCACTCCCCCCCTTTTTTCCACCCTGCCCTCACCTACCTACACCCTGCAGATAACCAATCCCATTAGCCCTGGTTGATCCTTCCTGTGTCTCTTCTGCTCAAATGAGTAGATGCGTGTGTATTTTCTTATGCTCCTTTAAAAAATACATTTATCTTGAAAACATTTGGCAAAAGTTTCTTCCAGCGAAATTCCAAGCATGAGATTTCTGGTGTGTGCTGCATTCATTTCTTAGATCATGTGCTGCATTCATTTCTTAGATCATGCAAATCGCTTCCACACAGTAGAGTAGGTGCTCAGTAAATCGCTGAAGAATGAATAAATTCTTGGCTTGAGACTAACTCAAGGTGTAATCTGGGGGAAAAGCTCTTTGTGTCTCTGGACTTCAGCTAGCTGTCTTAAGTTTATGAGCGAGGGAGGGCTCTTCCAGCTCTGACCTTGGAGGACACACAACGAAGGCAGCAAGCTTTTGTGTTTGACCTCTTCTCTGCTCACCTCTCATGATTCCTCCCACCTCTTGCTGTCTGCCTCTCCATTCCCTCTCCACAAACAATAATAAACACACAGCAAGGACAGTAATGGCCAGGACTTTTTTTTTTTTTTAAGATTTTATATATTTATTTGAGAGAGAAAGCATGAGCGGGGGGCAGAGGGAGAAGCAGACTCCCCACTGAGCAGGGAGCCCAATGCGGGGCTCGACACCAGGACCCGGGGATCATGACCTGAGCCGAAGGCAGATGCTTCACCAACTGAGCCACCCAGGCGCCTCTTGCCAAGACTATGTACCAATCGCTTGCCGTGTGCATTACCTCATTTCATCCTCACAAAAACCACCAGCCGTGGAGACTTTTATCATTCCTACTTTGCAGATGAAGAACTGAGTCTGGGAGGTTCGGGTGGTGGCCCAAGGCTGCGTGGTTCTAAATTGTGGAGCAAGATTAGAACTCAGATCTGCCCGACTTCTGAGTCCACGTGGTTACACACTTGGCAGAACTTTCTGCCTGCTCCCCTGGCACGTTTCTGTGAGCCTGGTTGTTAATGGATTGTTGACCACATCTCCTATGTCCAGCATTTCCCATCCCTGCTGAATATAGTGTTTTGTGCTCAAATTAGCCAAGGCCGTTCTCCCTCAGGACTTCAGCACTGCCGAGCACTCCATGACTTTCCACAGAGCGTCTGCAGGATGCCCAGTTGCCCAAACTTATGCAAGCACGAAACTGTTTTCCCTTGCATCATCTGCCAACGCCCCATGTATTAGTTCTTTGGGTCATACCTTAATATCGCCCTTGAGTTATCAGAGGCAATGTGACCCAGAGGGTCTTTCTTTTCGGGGGTAATTGCGTGTTCCTAGGAGGCTTGTAGCCTGGAAACCAGCCATGGGCCAGAAGGGTGACTCTGGCAGTGGGGACATCAGACGCTGGAATTCCTGCCAGTGGAGCAGGTGAGGGCATTAGGACCTGCCTGGCCCCCAGCATGTCAAAGGCAGTCAGCGCTGCTTCTTTGTTCCCTTGGCTGGTTCTGGTTTGAGATGCAAGATGATGCTCCTTCCCCTTTAACACGGTGGGGGTGCGGGGGAGTTTGGCCTCGGCTGCATTTGCGCTTGTTTGCCTGCAATCAGAAAATGTCCCCTGCGTGGCATTATGGAAACCACACCAAAGGCCCCAGAGATAAGGAGGCTCTGTGAGAACACCTCTTTTTGATGAGAAATGCTGCCCAGGGCTGCTACCTCCCACAGTTCCAAGGGGCACTGCTCAGAGAATATGTGAAATACTACAAATGCTCCTTCTCTGGAGTCTGTGCCCGCGGAGTCCCCTGAAACTGATCACCGCAGTGACCCCGATGCTACCTCTTTCCATTTCCTGAGCCAGAAATTAAGGCTTCGTTCTGCTGAAAATAAGGCAAAGGGCAAATTTCAAGCAGTATTATGCCTCCAAATTCTTGAAATTCCAACATTTCCCCAAATGTCTTCATACGAGCTATGAACCCCCAAACATTATTTGTAAAAATGAGAAAGAAATGTCCCAATCAGATATTTTCAGGAAATTCCAGGTGAAGTAAAACGTAGCAACTCCCTCTGCAATAGGACTTGTCAGAGCCTTTAATATACTGAAGACCCCGTAAATCTAAGAGGCAGAAATGAGCTGTGACTGTTTCTCAAACTTAGTTCACTATGGAATTTCCTTTTTCCCTTTTTTTTTTTTGAAACTAATGTTTCAGGAAAACACACTTCGGGAAACTCTGGCACCAAAGGGTGTGTTTTCCCCAAAAAAGCCAAACTTACCCTAACCACGTGTAGAAAACATCTTTTTTTCCCTCCTGTCTCTCCCAGCTTAAATCACATTCCATCCCTGAGACTGCTGGGACCCTGGCGCAGCCCAGCCCACCAGCCTGTGGGCCCTGGAATGAACTGTGGTATTTGTTGAAGTCCTAAGATGTGTGGTTGCCCAGCCCTGGAATGCTGTTCTCTGCCACCCCTCGTCCCCTCCCCGTCCCCTGCAGCCTCCCACTACTTTTGCTCAGGCTTTAGCATTAAACAGAAGTAGGTTCTCCTTTTGAATCTGCCACTCCCCCTCTATGTGAATCTGGGTGAGTGATAAGACCCCTTTCTGAATTAACTATGCCTACATCCTAAGGAAGCTACAAGACCTATGCTAGATAAAGTATGCAACGAGCTTAGCTCAGTGCCAGGCACATAGTAGGTCTTCCTGCTTTCTGGCTGAGTGATCCCAGCTGTGCTACTTCCTGGCTGTGTGAACTTGGGCAATGTATTTATTGACCCCGAACTTCAGTTTTCTAGTTCCTTAAGTAAGAATAATCATGTGCATTTCAGTGAATCATTGGGAAATTGAATAAGATAATGTGTGAAAATGCTTTCTGGAAGCTGCAAAGCCCTATGTAGCTACAGTAACCATGGTAACGACAATGAGTTAGTGAAATGTAAAGCGGATGCACCAACCACCAGGAACCCATTCTAAATCCCTGAGGAATTCTGTGTACTTGGCAGCGATCGCTACAGGATTGATGGCCATTCATCCCGAAGATATTTTGGGCTGCTAACTCTATGCCAGGTTCCAAGCTTAGGCTGGGGATACCTATCAAGAACTGGGAAGGGGCCTGACATTTTGCCCTACTTGCTAACTAATTTGGATGCTGGCAGAAAACACAGGACTCTAGGGTCAGAGAAAGGACTTTACTACTCACAGCACAAGCATCAGCATATTTGGACCGGTTCCTCTTTCCCCCAAGTCCTTTGGGGGTAGAGTTGCCAGGCTTCGAAAATAAACACATAGGGCACCCAGTTAAAGTTGAATTTCAGATGAACAATGAATGAGACTTTTTTTTGTGTAAGTCTCAAATATTGCATGGGACATACTTATATTACAAAAGTATTCATTGTTCATCTGAAATTCAAACTTAACTGGGTGTCCTATATTTTAACAGGCGATTCTACTCAGGGATGGACTAGATGGGTCCAGCTGGATGCCTCGCATGCAGCGGTTGTAATACAAGAGGCGATCCCTGAGCTTCGAGAAACCAAATTTTTATAACGGGCCCTTTGATTCAGAGAAAGTTCCCTCTTCCAAGGTTGTTCGTTATACAGACATCCTTGGAAAAACCGTCTAGAACAAGGGGCAGTCAGGGGCTCTGCTTGCAACACTTGAAAGGCCCATGGAGAGCTGTCTCCCAGCAGTATCCTAGCGAACAGGTGTGGGGAAGAGGAGAGGGCCATGGTCTCCGTCCCCTGGAGTCTGTATCTAGAGGTGGAGTTCTATCCGTGTCCCTCCCCTAACCTCCCTCCCCCCACCCATCCACGACAGTCCACCTCCTTTGCTGGGGGGAGAGCGGACTGTATGGCAATCCATGTGCAGTTCTGCCAAAAATAAGAGATGGACGAGAATACATACCCTCCCCCTTCCAGTTCATTCAGAGATGTTCGTCTGGTGCCTACCATGCTCGGGCCAGGCACCAGGCCGGGCAATGGAATTGCCCTCGTCTTGCCCTCATGAAGCTTGCAGTCTGCTGGATTTGTAAAGGGGTCCCCGAGAAAAATGGCTGCTCCCTTCTGTAAGGAAAAGGCTCCAGTTGTGACCCCCCACCAGGTTCTCTGCCTGGAGGCCTCCATTGCGGCCACATGATCTACCTGTCGCTCTCCCTCTGCCCCTTGTCTCTACTTCCCTGCCTTGGCTCCAGCCGCAGTAGACTGGCGGTGCCCTCCCCTTCTCCCCTTTCCTCCTGCTCATACCCCGCTTTTCCTTGGAAAAGCTCAAATCCTGCCCCCTCCGAAAACCTTTCTCAGAACGGTGCTTCCTTTCTTCCCACTCCTGCTGTAGATTTAGCCTCACTCTGAGCACCAGTGACCACCGGCTCTATATCCCAAGTATGGGAACAGACCACCCGGAGCCTGGACGTGGGGGTCAGACTACCTGGGCTTCAGACCAGGTTTGGCCACTTTAAAGCTGAGCAACGCTGGGAAAACCACTCTGCCTCTCTGGGCTCTGGCTGTCTCATCAGCCAAGAGGGGTCACGGAGAGGACTGAATGAGATAATTCAGGGAAAGGGCCTGGTACAGAGCAAGTGCTCACTCTGTAAGTCACAGTGAGAATGATTATGGCAGATTGCGTTCGTATTCTCTTTCTGCTGATTCCCCACGACAGCCGTACTGGGCAAGTGTCATAATCCCCAATTTACAGATGCGGAACTGAGACCCAGAGATGCGAAGTGACTTGCCCAACCCATGCTAGTAAGTGAAGGAGCTGGGCCTCCAACCTTGGCTGGCCTGTGTTCTTCTAACGATGGAATACCTTACGGGGCCTGGGAGCCAAGTGCCCCAGGAATGCCGGCTATGCCTTCCAGAAGGCCAGGAACTGTGAACCCAAGAGGTGCCCATTTTCCATCCCAGGCTTCTCTGCACAGAGCTGGGGTTGTCTCCCCCTGCATCTTTTTGCGCTGCTCCTCATCTCCAATTCAGGGAGAAATGGGCTGCCATTTCTCGAACATTGGTGGACGTTTGAGCCTCAGGTCATCTTGGCGATGTGATTCGCACACACACACCCCTCTCTCCCATCCCAAGACATTTCCTTAATAAGTCATGTGAGCCTTCACAGAACAGGGAAGCTCATTTCCTTCCTCCCCGGCCCCTGCCGCCTGCTCTGTGGCCTTGCTCCAGAGCCCAGAACACTCATTTGGGGGCCCAGGCCTGCCCTGAGCTCCTGCTTGGCTGGCCTGCTTTGCTCCTGGACAGTCAGGTCTCCAAGGCTCCCGAGATGCCAGGAGATGCTGTACGCCTTCGCTTGGAGCAGAACTGGGCCGGGGAAAGCCTGCCTTGGCTCGGACCGGTGGACCCAACCTGGACGCCTCAAAGCCTCAGTGTCCATACCGCACAAGGCCTGAGGGGCAGCGAGAGGACCCTTGGGAACCTTCCCGGAGGCAGGGTGCTATCCATTTCACCTTCTAGAAACATTAAGGGCATGTTCTGTCTCTTTCTCTTTCGTGGGGCTTCGGGACTTCTCAGTGAGGCCAGGAACTTAGAAACGCACCATGCTTGTCTACTCTCCTCGGTGGGGAGGGTGCTCAGGCCTCCCAGAAGGTAAGAACATCTTTCATTCCTTCCTGAGCCTAACAATCTGTGCTTCCTGGATCACACACCATTTCATTATCAACTCAGGGAAGGAGACTTTTCCCCTAGCGTCGAGAAAACAAAACTCAAGTTAAGCTCTGTCTGGACGGGCTCCTCATGCTGACGCTACCCACCGCCCACAGCCCAAACAGCCAAACACCTTTGAGAAGTGGGGTTCATGGATCCATTTTAGGGATAGATAAGCTCTTCCAATGACCATTGTCATAATTAGAATGGCTGTCACTTGCGGAGTGCATACAAAACGGGTCACATATGTAACCCACCTATCCATTGGCATCCATCCTGGAGATCTGCTGGAATGTGTCCAACACCCTCCACCCTGACCCTCCACCCCGATCTCACAGTCCCTGGAAGTCTAAAACCTTCTGCAAGTATATTGTTTTGTGTAAGCTCAATTTCTTTAACCATTAGACCGAGAATGTAATGACCTAACACAATAGAAGTTTATTTTCCTCTCCCAGTAAGATCTAGGAGGTTCCAGGCTGGTGGGGTGGATCTGCCATTGTCTACACATGGCTCCCCAAGACCCTCCCACAGGCAGGAAGGAGAAGCAGGGAGGGACTGGGGTGGGAGGCTTTCTGGGCCAGGCCTGGAAGCGGCCCTCATCACTTCCACACACATTCCATGGGCCCCAGCTCCCTCGTTTGGCCACACCTCACTGCAAGGGAGGCTGGGGAACGTAGGGAGCTGTGAGCCCGGGAAGGGGGGGGTAGCTCCCCATGGATAGCCCGTGGTCTCTGCCAAACCACGCTTTCTCAAATCCTTAGCTTTGTCTTCCTGATGTGCGGTCTCTGTTTCTCATCGCCTCAACTCAGACAAGCAACTGAGCGCTCTCTGGTTTACACAGACACGCGCATACACACACACTGTCTGCATAGGCACTTGGGGGACTGGCAAAGGTTCCTGACGATTTGGGGGTATAGAAGGGATGGGGCGGCGTGACAACTTCTGGGCAAGAACGGTCATGCTCTCCTGCCTGGAAGTCTAGCTGCTCCCCCTCCCTGGTGCGGGCTCCTCAGCCTGCCCCTTCCTTTCCCTTACCCCACCCCCGCCCTTTATTGTTTCTTTTTAAAAAATGTTATTTTTAAGTCTAGTATGGTTAACATATAGTATTATATTAGTTTCGGGTGTACAATACAGGGATTCAACTGTTCTGTACATGATTCGGTACTCATCATGGTCAGTGTACTCTTTAATCCCCATCACCGATGTCCCCCATCCGCCCACCCACCTCCCCTCTGCCAACCACCTGTTTGTTGTCTATAGTTAAGAGTCTGTTTTTTATTTGTCTGTTTTCTCCTTTGTGTCGCTTGTTTTGTTTGTTACATTCCACATATGAGTGAAATCAAATGGTATTTGTCTTTCTCCGACTGACTTATTTCACTTAGCATTATACCCTCTAGATCCATCCATGTCGTTGCAAATAGCAAGATTTCATTCTTTTTGATGGCTGAGTAGTATTCCATTATATATATATATATATATATATATCCCCCATCTGTATCCATTCATCAACTGATGGACTTGGGTTGCTTCCATATCTTGGCCATTTATTGTAAGTAATGCTACAATAAACATAGGGGTGTATGTATCTTTTTGAATTAGTGTTTGTTTTCTTTGGGTAAATACCCAATAGTGGAATTACTGGATCATATGGTAATTCTATTTTTACTTTTTGAGGAACCTCCACATGTTTTCCACAGCTCCTGCCCCATTTCTTATTCTCCCTTTCAAGAGCTCCCTGCCCCAAACAGAGCCTTCTTGTGCGTCATGCCCACCTGACCACACCCAGCCCGGCAAGTCTCTCCAAGAAGCTTAGCAAGGTGTTTTCCCTGAACAAAGACAGTTCCCAGCTGTTAAGTTAAGAGGTACCAGCTGTTAGGACAACTTTCTTTGTTTATGTTTATGTTCTTAGTAACTCCAGGAGTAGGCATTGCTACCTCACTTTACACAGGAGAAAACCAGCACTAAAGAGAAGGAAAAACTTGCTTAATTGAACAGCTGGTCATTCATAGAGTCTTGGCTCTGGAACCCTAGGCTTTGGTCTGGGTGTGGCTGGAGAAGGGCACTGATGTTTCTCAGGTGGTCTGCATGGTTCTGGGGGTGTGCATTTCTCATTGGACCCGGAAGTTCTCCCCGTTTCGCAGATAAAGAAAATGAGCATCAGACAGAGAAGCAACTTGCCTGAAGTTAGCAGTGCGCCAGGCCACTGTCCCCTGCCCAGGTAGTCTCCACGTTTGGGGGGCAGAAGCCTGGAAACCTGAGTCTTAGCTCCAGCTCTGCTCCTGATGACTCTGTGACCTTGGATAAATCCCTTCCCAGGGCTGAACAACGGGGTTGGATTGAGCAGTTCCTCCCAATGCTGATGACTAGGAGGCTGGAATCCCATCTCCACTGAGCCTGCTGATGCTTCTTCAGCCATCTCTGGAGGGGCTGGACCAAGGCAGCACCCCCACTCCCGCCAGCTCTTGCAGGCTCCGTGAATCTGTTTTGACTCCCTGTCCACAGGCTCCTGGTGGATTTTGCAGGAAAGAAGGTGTATTTCCTGCTACCCCTTACCCACATCTCCCCCAGCCGTAGTCCATGTGCAGTCAGCAACCGTGGACCTACAATGGGACTACAAAGCAATTCGAAATTGCTTTCCAAACAACGGAGAGGGCTGAGTTTCAGAGAAAGGAAGAAATTGGATGACAAAGCTAATCCAAAAACTCCCTTCCTGTTCTGGTCTTGGGGGCAGGGTGGTGGGTGGCTCAAGTTCAATGCTCCAGGGTGGCCCCTCCCCGGGTTCCCGGTGCCTCTCCCACCTTGGAACAGCCAGAGCACTTTCTCCTAGGGTTGGCCTACTCATCCTCATTTGCCCGGGACTACCCCAGTTTTAAAGGGAAAACCCAGCGTTCCAGGAGCCCACCTTGTTTCTGGGCAAACTGGGACAGTTGGTGACCCCGCTCTCACCATCCTTTTAGTATTTTCTACCTTAATAGTTGCTTGGTGATTAAGCCTTTTGGCTCTGGAGACTGACAGCTGAGTCCTGCCTCGGCTATAATGTGGAGACACTAAACACGTTTGGCCTCAGAGGACTGGTGTGAAGAGGGACTGAGATAGGCTTAATATTATCTAGTCCCTTGGGTCACAGAGATGACACAGATCCAGACTCGTGTGTGAGGGCAGCTCTCGGAAACCGGCTGTGTTAAGGTTCTAGAGGAGGTTGGTCCTGACAGGCCCTCAGGGGCATGGGGAGGGGCGGATTGAGGCGGCCCAGAGATGATAAGAGACACTTGTGGGATGGAGAGCCATTTCTCTGGAGGCTTGATAGGTGAGTAGGAGGTATTCATGAGGAGAATGGGGAAGAATGTTATAGGCCAAAGAAACAGACTGGGGAAGTATGTGTCTGGTCAAATTTAGCTGAGCTGGAACTACGTCTTCTGGAATTTCCTCTGGGTTAAGGTTGGCCATGAGAGAAATCTGCATGAGGTTTGGAAAGGGGAAATGAACACAGCCATGTTTATGCTCAGACCATCAGCGGAGACACTTGCTGCTCATCCATATTGGCATAGATGTGTTGGCTGTGTGTGTGTGTGTGTGTGTGTGTGTGTGTGTGTGTGTTTGTAAGTGGGGGAGGGAGAGAGGGAGGGACGTGGCAGCAGCTTGCACCTGCTCCAGCTCCTGCTGGATCTTCTCCTTCAGGGTCTTCATCTCTTTGGCCAATTTGTCAACGACGTCTCCAGCTTGTCCCACAAGTCAATCGCACGATGGAAGCTAGAGGCTTGAACACAAGGAGAGACCAGTGTGGGTTCTGGTTTGTTCTCATCGTGCTCTCCCCAACTCCTGACTATTTTCCTTGTCTATGGCCTGCCCTGCTGGCCTCAGAGCTGGCGCCGGATGCGGAGGCCACAGCTGTTAGGCTCCTAGGATTGCATAAAGTCGACTCCCTATAATACATCCCCGTTCTCTGTCCCTCTAGTGGTTCTGCTTCTCCAAACGAACCCCAGCTCATGCCCCGAGTCCTGTGTGACTGAGGGTGTGTGATGGGAAATGAGGATAGAGAGGTGGGCTGCCCCCCCTCGACCTAAAAGTCATGAATGTCTGGCCAACGGCTTACAATTTATCTTGCTGTTAATGAGGAGCCATTGAAGGTTTTTGAGCAGGGAAGTGACATGACCAGATCCCAGATGTTTTTTTCACTCTCCAACGTTCTTGATTCCTATGATTGTGTGTTTATTATGGGCCAAGCCCCGGGCTGGGTCCTGGGAGAGATGGTCAAACCTGGATCCTGCCCTCCAGGGGCTCATAGACACACACAAGTGAAGTCTCTCAGATCAAGGAGGGACCCTGAGGCAGAGAGTGGTCAGAACCACAAAAAAAGAACTAGCAAAACACCGTTGGACTATGACTTTCTCGACCCGAATTTCTTCTGTCCTTCCCCCACCCAGGGCCGAGTGAGTTTATAGCCCTTACTTCTTGGATTGACTACTTTCAAGTCAATGCTAATCCCTCTTTATCAGAAGGAGCTGGAACACTCCTAGGGGCTTATCCTAAACAAACAGAAGTTTCAGAAACCGTCTTTTCTCCTCTTGGCTTCACTTACCCCAAACTGTGGGCGCATCTGGTTATCAGCAGGGCTTAGGACACGGGGACCATCATCCCTGAGTCCCAGGAGTCCTAGCTGGTCGGAGTTGAGACTCTGACACCGTTGTACATGTGCCCCATTAGGGGACGCCCTCCATCCAGCGTTGGGCCATCTGTACCCGCTGATTTACATGAGGGCTGAGGGGCTCCCTGGGAGGAGGCCTGTGGCCACAGTCAAGGCTCCGACAGAGACAGGTGTGCGTGGCAGAGTGGGGGTGGGGGAGGAGGGAGGGAGGGAGCATCTGGCAAGGCTCTCAAGCGTTCCTTCCAGAGGGCAAGGGATCTGGCGTGGCGTAGCAGACTCCGCCACAAGGCCAGGAAGGGGGACACAGGGATCAGGGGCTGCTGTAGGAACCTGCCCTCATGCTGGTGGTGCTCGTGGGGACCCCAGGAGCTGCCTGCCGAACGCTGATGCAGCCTTGTCTTGGGGCTCCCGCCGCGGAGCGAGGCCACCCTTCCACAGTCACGTGACAAGGGTGGCGGCCCTGTGAGGCCGTGTCAGATGACTTCTCCCGCTCAGTGAGATGTCATCAGCATGTCTCGCTGTCTAACTGCGAGGACTTTCACTGTGGCCGTGACAGGGAGTGGCTGCCAGGACTGACTCATGAGTGATTGTATCACACTCCTTGTGACGGGGATTCCTGTGTGAGCAGGTGGAAGGTTTCCAACTCACAGCACTGAAGATTAACTGTTAGCAGGACATTATCTATTTCCACAGTTGGCAAGACCCGAGAACACTGGATTACACAAAAATAAGATTGGAGCTGGGGCCAGATAGTGATTGGATGCGTAGAGAACTGGAAATCCGGTCTTGTGTGACGGGAGGGCGTAGGATTTGGTGAAGCCTGGGGAGAGAGTGGGGGGGTGTGCGGGGTGCAGTGCTGGGCGTGGGGAGAACTATTACCCTTTTCTATGGCTGTCATGGTGCAGAAGGTGCAGACATTCTAAGCATTGGGGCGGCAGGGGGGAAGCAGGACCAATGAGGGAAAGCCACAGGGAGGCAGATTCTCCCTCAACCCAAGAAAGAACTTTCTAGATCCAGAGCCCTTCGGGAAATAGTGAGCACCTAGCCCCACAGGATCCTAGCAGAGGCGGGATGACTGAACCATGGGCATGCTGAGGACCAATGAACTCCAGGCTCTGAATCTCGTGAACCAATAAAATTAAAATTTAAAAACAATTCTGGGTGTCAACATAAGTTTAACACCAAACAAGGAAGGAAGAACATACTCACAGCCCTTCCCAAAAGAGGATTCATCGATCACATTCCAAAAAGAAGAAGAAGAAAAAAAAAAAAAACTCGGAAGAACAGATCCCAGTGTATGTCTTCCGTTTCGGTTCCCACATTGGGCTATGATAAAGCAGTGAATATGCAGGAGTCACACCTGGAAACACAATGTGGATGAACCTGAGAAACATAGTATCAACGGAGAAACAAATCACAGAAGGCGTATACCACCACACTGTGTGTCTAAAAAGGTTCAAGATCAAGCACCACCCAAAAATATATTGTTTAGGGGCAGATATATCTGTGGCAAAACTATTTTTGAAAAGTGAGGGGATCGGAAATACAGCTTTAGGTGGTGGTCACAGCTGTGGGGAGGCGGGGGCGGGCTGCCGGAACCCCCAGGTGGCTCTGAGCATTGGTCACTTCTGGGATCTGGGGCAGGTGGCTGAAGCGCAGGTGTTTGCCTTACGACTTCGTAACGTGACATGTATTTTTGTCTGTATAAAATACGCAATACAAATTAAAAAAAAAAAAAGGGCATATGCAGAATTATACAAAAAATGCATCTATTTTTTTTATTTTTATTTTTTGGTAATCTCACAGTCATATCATTGGTTTCTATCCAGAATCCTTTCCATTTGGGCACTTAGATCGACGGTAACACGGAAGTGGAGCTCATACGACCAACTTGTTCCAGAACTTCCTGTCCTTTTCACCAATCCAGTGTCACGTGGGTGTATGAATGCCATTCTGTTGCCTGAGCAAACGTAGGAAGTTGAGGGACGGTAGCTCTGGGGGGCAGAGCTTGGGGGTGGGGGGGCAGTGGGGCTGGCTGGGAATGCCATGGAACAGGAAATTTGGAAACCTTGGCAGTAGTAGGAGGGAAAGGTGTGGTGTAGAGGGTGATGAGGGGAGGGAATGCCGTACAAGGCCTTCGAGAAGGTGGGAGTCCCCCGTGGCGCTGCTCTTAGACCAGAGCCGGGTTCCCAGTGACACTTTGGTCCTCTTCCAGCTGTGCCCGCTCTGCGCGGTGAGGAGTCCTGGGTCCAAAGGGACGTACCTTCTCAGAGCTTGCCTTGCCCTCTTCTTGGACCCATACCCTGGAACCCGGGAGTTCTCTGCCCGGTGGTCGTGGGCCTGCCTCGTGAGGACAGACCGCACTGCCCTGTGTGCCCAGGACGGCTGTGCGCGGAGAGAGTGCGGACCAGTGTAGACGAGCTGAGGATCCACTTGCAGAGGTGTGAGGCCCCTGTCGTGGTGTGCATGCGGTTCCAAAACAACTGTGCCTTCCATGGCAGGGGCTCTCTCTCGCTCTCACTTCTTACTCAGCGGGAAACCAGTTGCCCCATTGTGAGCTGCTCTGTGGAGAAGCCCATGAGGCAGAGGGGCCGGGAAGACGCCCAGCAACAAGCAGGGAGCAACTAAGACCCTCACTCCACAGCTCATGAGAAACTGAATCCTGAGTGAGCTTGGAAATGGGTCCTTCCCCAGGGGAGGCTTCAGGGGAAAGTACAGTTTGCTGCCAGCCTCAGGAGATGGCTGAGCCCGAGGCACCCCAACTAAGCCGCGCCCAGCTTTCTGACCCCAGAAACTGGGAGATTATTAATGTTTGTTGTTTCAAGCCACTAAATGCTGGTATAATGGGTTAAGCAATGATAGTTAACTAATCCAGTGGCTTTCCCTCTCCCCTCACCAGCCCTGATGGTCCCTGGCTCCTCTGTCTTCTGCTTTACTTGCAGTCAGTAGACCTGTTCTCCAACCGTCTGTCCCTCGATTTTCTAGGCTTTTCTGGGGCAGGGCAGCACGTGTCCATCCCACGGGGTCTCTGGGGGAGGGCGGTCTCTCTTTGCGCCATCCTCTGGGTCTGGGGCATCTCCCTCGGAAGGAGGGTGACAGCCCAGCCCAGAGTTGGGTCCTGGAAGGTACCGGTTCTGAAAACCTCTGCAGGTTTGCTGTGTAACTCTGGGTGGCCATTTGAGCCCCCTCCTGCTCCCTCCCAGGGTGGCCAGGGACTCAGAGCGCTCTCTCATGATCGTTGCTGCAAACCAGGAAGAGTGTCTGCAGCTTCTTCTCCCTGGAGAGGAGCCTCTGGTTCGCTGGCCTCCTGGGCCAGCTGCTTCCACCGTTGCCATGGAAATGAGGATTGTCAAGGGCAGCTCAGAGAAGCCGTCAAGTTGTGGGAGTGAGACAGCCAGCCTCCCACTTTTGGCCTGCACACAACCTCGGAGCTAAGTGCCTGTTCCTCATTTCCTTGTAAAATGCTCCTCTGAGACCACCTCGGCCTTATTTTTCTATCCCTTCCTCCACTTTCCTGTGCAGGAAGTGCAGGGTCTCCCCCAGAGTAGGTGCTCCTAAAGGACCCTTGGAAAGACTAGAGCGCAGATAGTGGGAGAACTGGACCGTGGCTTGAGAGTCAGACCTGGGTGCAAATCCCAAATCTGCTTGTCTCTAGCCACCACCATGGGGCAAGTCAATTAATCTGTTTGAGCCTCAGTTTCCTCATCTGTAAAATGGGGCAAGTCATCTACACTTTAGAGTGTTTTCAAAAATGCGTACTGTAGTAAAGTATAAACCACAAAAAATTTACCACTATAACCAATTTTGTGTACAACTCAGGGGCATTAGTATGTTCACACTGTTGTGCAACCATCGCGAACAATGCGTCTCTAAGACACTTTTATCATCCCAAACCCAAACTCTGTACCCATTAAGTGATAACTCCCCATTTTCCCCTCCCATCAGCCCTGATTATCACTCTTCTCCTCCCCGTCTCTTTGAACGTGACTAGTCTGAGTTCCTCGTGCCAGTGGAATCAGATGGTGTTTGAGCTCCGTGTCTAGCTCAGTTCGAGGAACCACTTCAGGGTGTTTGAGGAACAATTGGAAATGTGCGTGTGACAGCTGCAGCTGGAGGGGAGCATGTCGTGGGTGCTGAGACATGCTCGTGGATGAGCACCATCAGGACAGCCCCATCTGTCTCCTGCGTCTCAGGGCAGAAGGAGGAGGACAGAAAGGGAGGAGTCCGCCTTACGTGTGGGGAATCCAAGCCCGGGAAGGGAAGCAGCTTGCCCGGGTTACGTAAGGCCGGGACCCCAGATTGTCCCGTCACAAGGCAGGCCGTGTGGTTTACGACAGAACCAGGAAGGTCCCTTGTCCCTTTAGCACCACTGCCGCCAAGGACGGATACTCTGTCATTGGGACTTCGTTATTCTGGGTCTTCATGGGGTCTTAGTGGGGTCTTCCATTCCCAATTTGTTCCACGCATCTGTCTTTCCTCCTGCCCATCAGCTCCTCAAAAGTTGGGTCCCTCGTTTCTTCATCACTGTGTCCCTCGAACCTTCGGGGCAATGCCGTGATCAGTACCTCCCAGCGTGAACTGGTGTGCATGGTGCCATAATAGAAAGCGAGGATTCACGGGAGGTGCCTGTGTTCATCAGGGCCTCCAGAGTGGGACCTCCTCAAAACCGGAGGCCTCTTTCCCCCAGCCTGCCTCCACCTGGGCCTGAGAGTCACCTTCCTACAGCCGAGGCTGGGCTGGATCTGGGCTGGACCGGGGAGCCTGGCGCCTCCCAGACCACACGCCACCTTTACCAGGACCCTGGGTGTATTAGTTATCCACTGAGGCTGTGACAATTATCAAACATCTGGTGACTTAAAACACATGCGTTAATTATCTCATAGTTCTGAGCTCAGAAGTCTGACACAGTCTCATTGACCTAAAATCAAGCTGTCAGCAGGGCTGCGTTCCTTTCTGGAAGCTCTAGGGCAGCATCTGTTTCCTGGCCTTTTCCGGTTCCAGAGGCTGCTCTTGGTGCCTGCATCCTCAAAGCCACCAGGGAGTGACTGAGTCCTGGCATCACACCACTCCAACCTCTGCTCCTTTTGGGATCCTTCTGCCTCCATCTTTCTCTGTTAAAGACTCTTGCCTTGGGCTCACCCAGATAATCCAGAAGTTTACATTTTATTTTTAAGGTCAGCTGACTAGCAACCTCAGTTCCATCGACGGCCTCAGTTCCCTTTGCCACGTGACATAACACACTCAGGTTTGGGGGGTTAGAATGGGGATGTGTTGGGGAGCCAGTATTCTGCTCCCATGCTTTGTTGCAATGGGCGCCCCCCCCCCCCGCCCCGCCACAGAGGTGGGTGCAATCATTTTCTGTGGCTCGAGAGTCTGCATTTTACACCTGGGTGGAGGGGGGCAGGAAGTGGGGACTAGGAGAATTTCATGGCAGGTGAATTAAAACCCAGGTCTGAAGTGTGGGTGTGTGTTTGTATAAGGAAGGTGGGAAGGCAGGCAGGGCACCCCAAAAGAGAGCCCCAGGCTTCTCAGGTGGGTTCTGGTGACTCCTGGAAACTTTCTTTTCCCAGAGCCCTGTGCCACCCTGGTCCCTGCGGGCTGTGGATGAGCCCCTGGTCACCGACAGAGCTTGTGGTGACAACAGATGTTTCTAGGTGTGTCTCTGAGATCCTAAAATGCCCGAATCCTGAGCCACCCAGAGCATGCATGGGGCCTGCTGGAACACGCAGAGGAATCCTGGTGGAAGAGGCATGTAGCAACCATTTGGAGAGGCATCATTTTGTCAGAAGAAGAATTGGAAAGCAAGACTCTGAAGATCGGATGCGGAGGGCCTTGCCGAGAACCCTCAGCCTCCACTGCTCTTGGGAGAACAATGAGCTTGAGCCCCACACCACTTCCCAGCTGCACCCCGCCTGGTCTCCCTTTGCCTGTTTCTGACCTGCCTCATCAGCTTACACTTAGCCCCACATGGGCTCCCTTCTCTCCTACCTGCCTCAGGCCTTTGCACATGCTGTTCCCTCCTTCTTGAACACCTTTCCCTTTCCCAGCTCCTTGCTACCTTTTACTCATCGTTCAGAAGCCAGCTTCGCGATCATGTCCTCAGGAAAGCCTTCCCAGCCCTCCCTGTAGGAGTCTAGACTTCCCCCACGCAAAGCCCTCAAGGGCACCCTGTACTGTCTCTGACAACACTTTTCATGGTTGCAATTTCTATTTCTGTGCTTGTTTGTCCTCGGTTATCTCTCCCAACAGTCTGTAAGCTCCCCGAGGGCAGGGGCTGCTGTACCAGCTTCCCCTCCCCACTGCATCCTCCGTACTTAGCACCGTGCCTGGTACACAGTGGGTTCTTAAAAATATTTGCCCAGTGAATGAAAGAAGATGGATGATTGCATTGTCCAAAAGTAGAAGATGCTTCTTTGGAGGGAGTGAGCCCTCTCTCAGTGAGGAGCATTCAAATGCAACTCGGTATTTGCCTGGAAAGAATATCTGTGTGGGGGAGGAGTTAAGCGTGGGATGAGTGTCTCAGAAGAGCTTTCACGTCCCCTTTGATCCCAAGAAGCTAGAGGGATGGAGAAAATGGGATGAAGCAGCCAAAGTTGACAACTCAACTCTAAACATTTTACTGTTCATTATTTCATTTTTTTCCTCCACTAACTTCCATCTTCTCATCTTAAAATGGGATGATAATAGCAAACTCATACCCCAGCTCATGGAGTTATGGTGTATACAAAATAAGATGAGTCTTCCTACAAGGTTTCCTAGGTGTAGGGCCTTGGAGGGGCTTCTTGTGAAACCGGTTTGTTAAGGGCGTGTTCTGGGGAAACAGGGTTTGAAAGGTGCAGGGTTGGGCCAGGAAAGAAAGCTAAGGAAGGCTGTGGTCTGGGCTGGTGATCAGCTTAACCTGATCCCACAGTAGCTCTAGAGTGTGGATCATGTCATGGAGTTGGTTCCATCTTGAGACAAGAGGGGTGAACTTTCTATAGCCCACTGGTGTCGGTAGTCCTTGGTTGCTGGGCACTCTGGAGGAGCAACAGGACCCCCCAGGCAAACAGCATCCATTTGGCTGAGGTCAAGAAGAGAGCAGCTGTGACCTGAGGAGCCAATATTCACAGAGGCTGGAGCTAGGTGGACCAGCTGGGGGGAAGGAGACGTGGGCAGCCCCGGCAGCCTCCACTAGTCACATTCAGCATCTCAGTTCAGACCTACTGGAATCAGTGGGGTCATCCTTGGTATCAGGCACCCCATTTTGCCAGTGAGGAAGTGGAGACTCAGAGAGTTTCAACTACTTGTCCAAAGCCGCCCACTTCACCCAAGGGTGGGAGCAGGACGTGAACCCAGCTTGTCGGCCCCCAGATCTCTTGCCCCGTTCATTCCTGCTGCCAGTGCTGAGGCTTACCTGCCTGGGAAGGACCTTGCCGTGCCCCCCAGCAGGGGAGGTGAGAGCATCATGGCAGAGGGGCACAACGTGGGAGGGGGGGTTCCTCCTTGGGGCCAGAGCTGTGGTGTTCCTCGAGACCCTCAGTGTTGGGGCATGGGGACCAGCTTCAGCTGAGCTCTTGCAAATTTGTCCTTTCTGGTTCCCACAAAGGAAGCAGAAATAACTGAGTGGGTGAGAGGCTGTCGGGTGCCCCTTTGGGCCCCCGTAGGTGTGAAAGGAGAACTGCCCAATCGTACAAACCACAGGCATTTCCTGACATAGAGAAGGGACAAGCAGCCCAGGACAGCCAGGCTCACCTGCCGGAGCCCAGGCACCAACCCGCACAGCACCCACGCATGCCCACGCACACGTACTCACAGCACACACCAAGAGGTGCGTTCACGAACCACCCTTGCAGACCAGCTCACGAACGCACACAAGCACCCACTCCCTCACACTCAGCCATGCAGCCGTGCACCCCGAAGCGAGCACTCATACTTCGAATGCACTTACACACTTGTGTGAGGACAGTACGCGTTTGGACACCAATAGGCACCTAAGCCTCGCTCCCACCACAAGGCACGTGCACACACAGTCCAAGGAACATATAGGACTAGACGTAACTGTACAAAGTCACTGAAGAAGGTCCACATGCTCTCTCATGTGTATTCATTTAATTATCAAATAAATTTATTTATTTTTTATTTTTTTATTTTTTTTATTTTTAAGATTTTATTTATTTATTTGTCAGAGAGAGAGACAGAACACAAGCAGGGGGAGAGGCAGGCAGAGGGAGAAGCAGGCTCCCTGCCGAGCAAGGAGCCCGATGTGGGACTCGATCCCAGGACCCTGGGATCATGACCCGAGCCAAAGGCAGCCGCTTAACTGACTGAGCCACCCAGGCGTCCCTAATTATCAGATAAATTTAATTATTAAGTCAAATTACAACTGCCCTCCAGGCACACACCCAGCTTTTTTCTCCGGCTTTATTGAGATATAATTGTCCACACACTCAGTTCGATTCCTCGTTCAGTGAATATGACAGAGGGGCGTTGTTTCTAGAGAGATCTTATCTTGGCCACTTCTCTCTGCAACCCTCCCACGTCTTTTCCATTTCCTGCTGTCCCCTCCCCTTCACCCCCACCCTGCTTCTCTTGTTGGTCTCCTATCAAGGGAAGGGTAGCCACAATGCTGTTATATTTGTAAGAAATTGAACCTGAAAATTGTGTGGGCCTGGGTTTCTGTCTTCCCTTGCATTGTTCCAACCCCTTTTCTTTTGTTCAGATCAACCTGACTGCCTTTAGCTGAGGGCAGTCCCAGATACGGAGGTCCTGGACCTGATAAAATTGGTCCTGGAACCCGAAGTTGGGACAATTTGGTTGGAAAGCTCAAAGGACAAGAAAAGGATCTAGTCTTTGGCCATGGGGTGCATCCCTGGCCCCAACTATCAGGCCTAATCCTCTTACTTTAGGAAGAAAAGATCAAGACTAGGGAAGAGGCAGAAGCTTGCTTGAGCAAGGGCTTGTATGTGTCTGTACATCCTCTTCTGATCCATTGTCCCCACACCAGTCACACTGACCAATAGCCTAATGGGACTGGATGATGAAGATGATGGTGGCAGTGGTGGTGGTGGGATGGTGATGATGATGATGATGATGGTGATGGTAATGATGATGGTGATGGTGATGGTAATGGTGATGATGATGATGATGGTGATGACAAAGGTGATGGTGATGATGATGGTGATGATGATGGTGGTGGGATGGTGATAATGATGATGGTGATCATGATGATAATGGTGATGGTAATGATGATGGTGATGATGATGATGATGGTGATGATGAAGGTGATGGTGATGGTAATGATGATGGTGATGATGATGATGATGATGGTGATGACGAAGGTGATGGTGATGATGATGGTGATGGTAATGATGATGGTGATGATGATGGTGGTGGGATAGTGATAATGATGATAGTGATGATGATGGTGATGGTGATGATGATGATGGTGATGATGGTGATGGTAATGATGGTGGTGATGATGATGATGATGGCAATGATGATGGTGATCATGATGATATGGTGGTGGTGGTGGTGATGCTGATGATGGTGCTGCAGATAATATTGATGATGATGGTAGTGGGGGTAAAGATGAGTGTATCAGCTCACATATTGTGCCAGGCTCTTTTCTAAACTCTGTAGTAAATTATGATTCTCATTTTGCAGATGAGGCACCGGATCCCTGCAGAGGTGATCCGTCACTTGCTTAAGATCACACAACTAGGAATAGTGCCTGGCAAACTCAGAGAAGACATTGCACTGACTCCTAGAAGCCCTCTAGGCAGGAAGCCAGACAAGGAGGACCTGGGGAGATCCTCACACTCTTCTGGGTCACTGTGCCTATGGGGCACCTGGAACCCAGGGAAGGGACTTGCTCAGGTCATACAGCAAGATGGCAGCAAAAGCTCTTCTAGGGAGAGCTCTGAAGCTAATACTCAAGCTAGGGCTCTCCAAGATGGAAGGGGGTGTGGCTGAGTCTGACTCGGTCACACCAAGGAGGTGGAGTCAGCCAGAGAATATACATGAATATACTTGCCAAGCTTATGGCTTGAAGCTGGGCACCCAGCAGGGGCTCAGATAGTGCTGGTCGCCCCCCTGTCCAGAAAGGAAACAGGACCCCAGGCTTGAGAAACAGGTCAAAATGCTGTCAACATGCAGATTGCCCACCCACTGCACACAGGTGTGTGAACTTGTATCCCAGGGACAGGGTCTGGCATAGAGTAAGCACACAATAATTATCTTAAAAAAAATTCATAGTTGACTCTAAGAGGGGCAAAAACATTGCCGTCCTTTAGAAATGATCTGTGGTCCAGGCAGCAGTTCCATTTTGTCCAGGACCCCAGCACCTACAGATACAGTGTGGGGAGAAAGCAGCTCCCACTGTCAGTGTTCAGAATGAAAGTTGTCCCCCCACCTTCTGTGCAAAGAGACACACAGGGCTGGATTCCCGGCTACCACAAGTTGGTTGTTCCTTAGAGTTACAATGTGAGATGGCCCAAGAATGCCCATCCATCCCCTGCACCTTCCCAATTGCCTCTTCCAATTCCTGACATTTTGTCACTTGAGGTTCATTCCTCAGTGTCCTGATAATCATCAAAGCTGTCATACATGCCAAGTGCACCACACACCCCCTCTCCTCGGCTCCTGTGAGGTAGGATTCCTTGTTGCACAAATAAAGAGACAGAGTTTCTGAAAAAGGCAGCATCTTGCCCAATACCCCAGTTAGTAATGGTCAAACCAAGATGGGGGACCAGGTTTGTTAGAATTCAGGACTTTTTGTCTTCCCTGGACGAACACTGGTAACTCTGGCTTCCTTCATGTGTGACTTCTGCCTCCAGGGATGGGGTGGCACACGGCTCTCATGTGGGGCCCCTCCAGCGAGCTGGGCATGTGAGCCTAGGGCAGCACGGGCGGTAAGATAGAAGGCGGAGAAGTGACCTCGCCTAATGGGGGACATACAGACCCAGGCACAGAGCTTCTTAGCAGGGACCTCCCACCAGGGTTACAAAGCAGAAAAAGAAAACAGGCTCTCAACACATGTTTTCTTGACAGCCCCATAGATCATAAACCAGTACCAGCAGAGACAGAGTCTAGTAGACTTTCTTAGTTTAAGAAGGTTTTTTGCTTGTTTTTAATAATAATAAAAAAAAATATAGGAAGTACATGCTTACAATTAAGGAGAGAAGTGACTTTGGAAGGAGTTGGGGGGGAGCATCCCAAGAACCTCCCTGTTCTCTGGAATGGGAAGTGCAAAGGCCCAGGTTTGGACTGTGCTCGACCTGTTTGAGGGACAGCATAGAGAGTGTGCCTGGAGCCCAGGAGGTGGGGAAGCATGGCAGGAGGCGTGGGACTCGGAAGCCAGGTTGTGCCGGACTGAGATCTGCAGGGTGAGGACAGGGTAGCTAGGAGCAGAAGGAACAACACGTCAGCATGTCGGGTAGGGAGACCCCAATCCTTCAGGGTATAGTGACTGAAAAATTCAAAGAATCTCTTCCTATAATTGATAAGAGCACCCATTTATTTGGTCCCTTATTGTATTCAGAGTCCCTTTTGCAAGAACACACATTATTTCATCTTTTTTACCTTTACAAATCCTTGGGAGATAGAGATAAGTATCCTATTTTAGATAACTGAGGCTCAGAGAGGCTGAAAGATTTTTTTTTCCCCTCAAGGTCACATAGCTTGTGGAATTGCGGGAATAGAACTTGAACCTAGACTGATCCCAGGCTGGTTCTACTACAATTTGATTCCTAAAGCCCCGAAGATAGCATTCGAACTCTTGAGAAGACCCAGTACATTAGCTTTTTTTTTTTTTAGTTGTGTTTTTGTTTATTTACTTGGTTTAAAAAATAGATAAGATATTCTCATGGAACAACAAACCAAAAGTATAAAACGGTTTACAGTGAAAGTTTCCCACCCCCCCCAGGACCTGTTTTAAAGGTTCGGCGGAACACACTTTTAAAACTGGTGGCATGCAGCTTCAGAAGTTTTGGTTGCGTAGGTAAAATTTTATTTCAGCTGGTAGAATTCTTTGGCCCTGGAAGCCCCGACAGTTTTTTCAAAAAAGTGAACCCAAGAGCATTAAAATACTTGGCTTTCTCCCTGTTTCTGCCTTTTAAAATTAGATATATGTGTCAGAGGCAGAATTTAATATCATAAGCAAAAAATGACTTCCAAATACAACACCAAGTAAAAAGATAGGATATGTCCCTCCATGGAAATGATGATTTTTAGCAGCATCTCCTTGGTTCAGTAAAGGACAGAGAGGTTGATAGGCCTCTAAGGAGCCAGGTCAGCCTTCCGTCTCCTGGGCTTGTCAATCCTTTCTGATGTAGTTTTTGGAATGCTGGTGAGGCCCAGAGCCTACGGCCAAGAAAGAATTCTTGAGATGTCTTTGGTGCAAAAGGGTGATTTTATTAAAGCACAGGGATGGGACCCGTGGGCAGAAAGAGCTGCTGCCCTGGGCTTGTGAGGAGGAATGGCTGATTATATACTTGGGAGCTGGGGGACATAAGGAGAAAGGGAGGTGTCTAAAAGGACTTTCATAAGAAGACCCTCAGGACACGGTTGTCAAGTTAAGGTTGCTTTTCCTTCTAGTAAGGCTTGAACATTAAGACCGTTGGGAGCTTCCTGGAGGAACGTTAGACTCTTTGTATGACAAGTCCTTGTCACTAGGCTGCAGGTCGTAAAGAAACTTAACTTTGTTGACATTTCCTTATGCCTCTGTTTCCCACATCACTCGTGGAGGGGAGCGTGATGTTAAGGCTCCAGGAGAGATTGAGTTATGGGTGTCTGAAAGTGAGGCTACTGAGAAGAATGCTTTTTCCTTGTGTATCACTAAGACATTGGTAAACTGATGGAGACTGATGCAGGACTGTGATCTCTATCAGTTGACCATCTGTGTCTCCCTTCCCTTAGTGTCTGAGGAATGTCACACAGACCCCACATGGGGGGGGGGGGTAGCTTGTGCTTTGTCCTCAGCTTGCCTTCTGTTCCCTCATCACTTTCAGCTTATTTATCATCAAGCTGGAAAAAAGCAATTATCAAGTCAGAAAGCCAACCCTTCCTTTCTCCCCTCCCCTCCCTCCCTCCCTTCTTTCCTTCCTTCCTTCCTTCCTCCTTCCTTCCTTCCTTCCTTCTCTATTTCCTTCCCTTGTGACTTCATTTTTCGGAGGTGACTGTGATAAAGGGGGGTGGGAGTAATCCCTCAAACACAACCTCCATCATGCCACCCTCCCTTCCTGGGGATCCACCCAAGGCCTCCTTCTAGGGAAAGGACAAAGTGTGAATCCCTGGTCTTCCCCTTCAAAGCCTCTCTGCCATGACTCCAGCTGGAGCTCTGAGCCCCGCGGGGCTGATCGCCCAGGTGAACGCCCTGCTGCGTGGGGACCTTGCTGGTCCAGTTCTCTGAGTGTGTGCACACGTCACTCTCCCTGCCACCTCCTCCCAGGTGCTCCCTGCTCATCTCTGCTTCCTCCAAGACTCAGCAATTACATTTGCCTTCTGCTTCTCTGGACTCACTCAATTGCTTCCAGTCTCTGCTTTAAAACACCTTTGCCTCTGGACCTGGGACTTTCTCGACTTGTCTGGGGCTGAGGAGCACCGGAGAGAGCTGACAATAACACCCAGCTCTGAGAATTCCCAGTTTGTGATTTTGGGGCCACGACTTCTCCACCTGAATCTCATTTCCTTATCTATAAATTGAGTGGTCGTACTGACCATCTCCCAGGTCCTCCCCTCAAATCCACCCTTGTTGATATTTCTCTCCCCACCACACACCCCTGCCCCCCAAGGCCTCAAGGCAATTTTCTCTGCCAAGAACCTTCTGGATCCAAACTCTGCCTGCCGGGGTCACCTCACTTCCGTGTTTCTGACAGGGAGAATCTGAGGAAGGAGGGACCTTGTTCAGAGAGGAGGAGAGCAAGAGGGTGAAGCCTGGCTCAGCGTCTAGAACCTCATTATGTGTTTTTCCTCCATCTCTGCACACCTTTTTCCATTCAGTCAACACATTTCTGCCCAAGTCTCCTGTGTGCCAGGTGGGTGCTGGGGACGCCATGTGGGATGCGTGTGGCCATTACCTTACAGGGCCTGCGGCTCAACAACAGCTATTCCAGGTACTTCTAAGGGCCATGAAGGGGACATACAGGGACCCTGACCCAGTGACACTTCAGGCAGGACTCGAGTCAGGTGTGAAGATGGAAGAATATTTGTCTTTCCCTGTTTATTTGCAGGAGTTCCTTGTCTATTCTGGGTACCAGTCCCCTGTCACTTACCTAGATTGTAAACATTTCCCAACCTGTGGTTTGTCCACTAATGTGCTGGGGCATCTTTCCTGTGTGATTTGCATTTTAATGGAGTCAAATTTTTCCATATCTTTCTTGGTGGTTAGTGCTGTGCGTGTGTGTTTCAAAAATCCTTACTTTTTTTGAGGCAATAATGATTGAAGTAAAATAATGATATTTTCCTGTAAAATTTTAAGGTTTCTCTTTAGGTTTACCCATCTGTTGTGTGGTGTGTGTGTGTTAGGAATCTAATTTTATTGTTCGTATGGATAGCCAACTGCCCAGAAACACTTCTTATAATTGTGGTAAAATTCATATAATATAGAATTCACACTTAAAATGGTTCAGTTGTGTTTACGTGCACAGCTTAGGGTCATTTAGCGCATTCAAAATGTTGTGCCACCACCACCCCAGTCTAGTTCCAGAACACATTGGTCAGTGCAGAAGGAAACCAATGTGCAGTCACTCCCACTTTCCCCCCACACCAGCCCATGGCCACCACTTACCTGCTTTCTGACTCCAGGAATGTGCTTATTTGGGGTATTTAATATAAATTGCATGTAAATGTCATATAAATTGCATCATACAAAATGGTGGCCTTTTGCATCTTGCTTCTTTCACTTAGCACTTCACAAGGTTCATCCATGTTATAACATGAATCACTATTTCATTCCTTTTTATGCCAAATAATATTCCACTGTGTGGAGGTACCACAGTCTGTCTATCAGCTGATGCATCTTTGGGTTGTTTCCACTTCTTTATTATTACAGTGATGTGATGAACATTCCTGTACAGATTTTTGTCTGCATACTTGTTTTCAATTCTTTAGGGTCCAGCAACACTTTCTGTTCTCCTCCCCCGCCCATTGATTTGCAGTTCTGCCTCTGTCAGACACTGATTTTCCATACATATTGGGTATCTTTCTAGGCTACTTATTTTCTTCCTTTGGTCTAATAATTGAACCCCATACAGCGCTCACTGTCAGAGCCTCATGGTATGTCTCGGTATCTGTTTGAGCAAGTGCTCACCTCCCCTGCTCCCTGCTTTGCCAAAACCATCTTGGTTAAATCTGGTCCTTGGCTCTCTCACATGAACTTTGGGAGCGCTTGTCAAGTTCCACAAAAACTCTGTTGAGCTTTGTTTTGGACGGAAAGGTTGGTTTGAAGGGAATAAATTGCAATCTTGATGATGGTGAAGCTTCCCAGCACACATACGGGTCCTTCTCTTCCCACCTCAGGACTTTGGCACATGACTGACTGCTTGGATCGCTCTCCCCAGCCAACTCTTCCTTCTTCCAGGCTCAGAGTCCTCTCTATCCGTACTTCTCCCTCAGAGCCCTGATGGTTTGTCCTGAAATCATTAATTGGGTGGGTCTTGGTTTAACATCTGGGCTGCAGACTCCTCCAGGGCTATGAAGCTGTCTTGCTTGTTTGCCTTGGTGTCCTCCACTTGAAGAAGAGGAGTTGACACATAGTAGGGTTCCAATAAATATTTGTTACAAGAATGAAGGAGGTAAAGGGAAGAAGGTCTTTGGGCCCTGGGGTACTTTGGCCATACTGATGTAGGAAAGACGTTAGGGTTCAAAGCTGATGGCCAAGAAAGAATTCTTGAGACATTTTTGGTACAAAAAGGTGGTGTTATTAAAGCACGGGGACAGGACCCATGGGCAGAAAGAGCTGCACTGGGGTCATGAGGAGTGGCCCATTATATACTTTCAAGTTGGGAGGGGGTTAGGGGTAGCATAAGTCTCTAAAGAATTTTGGAAGCTAAAAAAAAAAATAAAAAAAAAAAAAAAAAGAATTTTGGAAGCAAGGTTTCCAGAACTTTGAGTGGCTAGCTATTATTGGGAAAAGGTCATTTATTACTGTCTAATAAAACCTGAGTCATGAGACCCTTCAGATGTACATCAGTGGTTCATATGCTTGGGGGATGATTTCCAACATGTATCTTGGGGGATAGAGATAAAGTTTCCAAAGGAATTTTTATATGTTCAAGTAGACTCACAAGATCCTGGGGCTTGGGCTAAGATTGCCTTTTGCCCTTAGCAAAGTAGTAACATCGAGGCATCTGAGTTACTAGAGGAATGTCACTCTGCCTGTTTTAAGGACATGTCAATCGGCTGTAAGTAGTAAGGAAATTTAATAATTTTTCTTCTGCCTTTGTTTCCCACATCAATACCTAGAGAGATGGTGAACAAAGTGACTTGGCTGCGCCTTGGCTTTCTTCCCTGGAAAACGGGGATGTGATGAGGGTGTGCTGATTAAGTGGGCTTAGGTATGGCTGGAGTGCTTGGAGCAAAGCCTGACAAGTGGTCAGAGCGAGCGAAGTGCCTACCTGACCCACCCCTCCCTCCCATGAATTCAGCCTCACACTCCTGTGATGTGGCGGCAGGTTCCAAAGCCCTGGTTGCCAACAATTATCTCGTTTTGGTTTTACCTCCCCCACGATGTGGTCATCTTATCCCATTTTGCATATAAGGCAAATAAATCTCAGAAGGGACGAATGACTAATCTAAGGCCTTAAACCTAGAACTCCTGACCCCAAGCCCAGCGAGTAGAGTCTTTAAGGTGTTTTCCAGCTCTGATATTGTCAGTAGAACTGAAGTTAAATTGTGAGAACTACATGGATCCTCTCGAAGTAAAACAAAACTTCCAGACCCACAGTGTTGACTTAAGTTATAGTTATCTTATTGTTACTGAAATAACGATAAACCTAATTTAAGCATGAACTCCTCAAGCTCACAGCTCTAGAAACCAACTGTAAAGCCCAAACAAATCTTCTAAGGAAACAGAGACACAACCATGAAACCAAGAAAATCCAAATTAACAACATTTAATGAATGGGACTGATGATGTGTTGCTGAAATCAAATGTCTGACATTGGGGTTTAACAGTAGCAGAGTAATGTTTCTACATGTTTTGTTTCCGGTGTCATCATCTTTTGATTTTGATCATGATGAGCCATCACTTGAACCACTGTCAGAGTTACCGTCATTGTTTTCTTAAAAAAAAAAAAACAACAAAAAAACCCCAGCTCATTTATAATCCAGTTTGATGGGCCGAGCAACTTCAACAATGCATTCTCCAAAGCGATAATGAAAAATGGAAAATAATGCACTTAGTATTACATCGCTCATTGTATATTTATGGTGATAGTACAAGTGTGTTCACCAAAGACAATAATGGCCCAATTTATGCTCTAGCAAAGGACCCATTGTGCTGATTGCCATGGAGCTCCTCATTCCTGAGCTGCTGTGTGGGGCTGATGATTCAATTCTCCCACCATTTTACTCCACTGGACCTGTTGTAGCTTTTGGAGGGCTGGTGCTGGTGAGCTCCGAAAGAATTCTTGAGAGGTCTTTGGTGCAAAAAGATGGTTTTATTAAAGTGTGGGGACAGAACCCGTGGGCAGAAAGAGCTGCTGCCCTGGGATTGTGAGGAGCAACTGATTATATACTTTGGGGTTGGGGGAAGTAAAGATAAGGGAAGTTCCAAAAGGATTTTCATATGCCAAAGAAGACTCATGGGATACGGGAGGCCTGGCTACTGTCAAGCTCAGGTTGTTTTTCCCTCTAGCAAGTCATTAACAGTAAGACAGTTGGAAGCTTCCTGGAGGAAGGTTATCTTCGGCCTGTCTCAAGTACTTGTCAATGGGCCTGCAGGTTATAAGGACATTTAATTTTATCTACAATTCCTTCTCCCCTTGTTTCCCACATCAGACCCATCAGGAAACTTCATTCTCCCACGTTCCAAGAAGAGCACCTGACCCACTGGCAGCCTCTGGGCATCCTTCAAGCAGTCAACCAGGCCTCTGTTCCTTTCTCGTTAGCATCAAACAATTAAAATTATACATTACACTCAGGCTTTGTGCCACTCTCCTGGCGTCAAAGTATAGTTCCAATGCATTAAAATATTGAAGAAGCTGATTTCTCAGTCTCTCAAATTGAAGTTCAATGGCAAATGACCCTACTAGCAAAAGGAAGTTTTGACTTTCCACCCGCAAAATACCTGGTCGTGAGCCCCAGAGGGGGAGTAGGATGCCTATTGTCTTCATGAGCGCAGGGCAAGCTAAGCGAGGGCAGCCGGATGTGCCTACCTCAACTCACCAGAAGTGAACCGCCGTCATACCGGGCGCAGAAGCACAGACTCTCAAATAGATTTTTTGGGGGGTTCCCTTTTAAATAATTCCAGTGGAGAACCCCAGGGGGTGTGTCGGGCGTTTGAGAAACTTGGGCTGGAGTCTGTGAAGGTGCGCGGGCAGGACCCGCGCCCGGTGCCCAGTGAGCAGCCCCCACTTCCGGAGGCCAGGACTTGGGGGGCTCCGGCAAGAGCCGCGAAGACTCCAGCCCGCCCGCCTGTCGCTGTCTCCATCTGCGCTCTTCCTTCCCCAGGAAACAAATGGTGGATCAGACCTCCCAGGCTCTCGGCTGCCCCAGTGCTGGGCGGCGCGCCAGGGCACCGAGGCCCCTCCCTGCCGCACGGGGTGACAGACCCCACCCCACCCCACCCCACCCCCGGAGCTCCCGGTCCCCCCCCACCCCCACCCCCACCCCCACCACGTGCAGCCCGAGACGGCAAAGAGGCCCAGCCACCCTCACCAGGGATTTTCTTTTCTTTTTTTTGCTGGTTGCAGGCTTTTTTCTGCCTGAGTGAAAATGAAACCGACACCCCCTCCGCCTCCCCGCCGGCAGACACTCGCACGCACCCGCACTCACGCACTCGCGCGGCCGGCCTCCCGGCCGCCAGTGTCCGGGGCGGGCCCGGCTCTGCACACACAGCCGCGGGCGGCGCCGAGCGGGGAGCGCCGCCGCTGAGAGCGCTCGCCGGCTCCCGCGCGCCCCTGCCCGCCGCCCGCCGCCCGGGAGCAGCGCCCGGCGGCCCGGCGGCCCGAGCGCAGGCTGCACACCCCCGCCCCGGCTCGCCGCGCGGGGCTCGGGCAGAGGCGGCGCGGCGACTGTGCGGGCGGCCGAGGGCGCCGCCGGGCCGGGGACCGAGGCGCCGTCCAGCATCCCCCGGGCCCCGTGCGCCCGGGCTCTGCGGATCAGGTGGGTCCCGCGGGGCGCCGCCCGAGCCCGGGGAGGCCCGGAGCTGGGCCCGGCGCGGGGGCTGCGGGCGTGGCGTGGGGGCGGCGGGGACGAGGAGCGGGCTACCGCTCCGGCCCTGCCCTGCCTGTGTCCTCGCTTTTGTTCTTGTCGCTATCTCTCTGCCCCAGTCCCTGTCCCCATCCTGTCCCTGTCGCTGCCTCTGCCCAGCCTCCAGACTCGCCCGAGGGGCTGCGGGCGGGGTTCTCCCCACGCGGTCCGCGGGATGCGGGCGGGAGAGAGGAGGCCCGGGGAGGGGGCACGGGGTAGGACCCCCGTCCCCGAGGAATCTCGAAAGGAGTGAGGGGGTCTGTCCCCTCCTGTGGAGCGAGACAGAAGATGGCTCTCGCCCAGGACCGGACGGGAAGAGGATGCCCCTGGGAAGGGGGAGCCTGGGAAGGTAAAGAGAGGGGCGCGCGAGCCCCTGCAAGCAGGAGCACAGGGGGGAGTGGTCGGAGAGCGAGGACCGAGCCAAATGCCCGGCGTGGGGAAAGTTTCAAACATTTGTAACTTCGGCAGCAAAAGGGCCTGCTGCACTCGGGTGAAGGGAGGAGACAGGGTCCCTTTGACTTTACAAACCACCCCGTTCCTGCTCGAAAGGGACACCACCCCGCCTTTGAAAATGGCAGAAAAACAGCTAAACAGAATGATTGCACAAACTCTTGAAAGGCATCCAAAAAACAGTAAAGTGGAAAAAATTGTCAGCTCTCGAGGAGAGAAAGAGAGCGAGACGAATTGAGATTTCCCAATCTTCCCGCTGCTAGGCGGGAAGAAGGAGGAAGGCGAGGAGGATGTTAATCCCCCCCCACCGCCCCCCCACCCCCGGAAGGAAGAGAGACCCGGGCGGCTGCTTTTGTGGCTTTGCTTATCGTTTGCACGCCGGCTCCAGGACAGGCCTCGTTATCTCCTCCATTTACCTGATTATAGGTATGTCTCAGGAGGCAGGGGATGCCCCGGGGAGCCCAGGCCTCGCTGCTGCTTAGCTGGGAGACACTTGCGCAGGGGAAGCCTCAGTTTCTGCAACTCTGAAATGGGGACGCTGCTCTGAGTAAGAAAATGCCAGGGTGGAGGGGCCCGTGTGAGAGTCGACGGCTGGGGACATGGGTTATTCTGTTGCACTTCTGTGTCTCTTCAGCTACACTAATCAAACACTTTCTATCTTGTTCCAAGTTATTGCTGGGTTTACCTTACCTCCTCTACCAGATGGGGGGCAGGTGCAGATCTCAGTTATTGTTACAAGTGGCAGATACTCTGAGGAAAGCAGAGCTGAAAAAATGCCTAGGGTTTACCTGGTCCAAGAGACTTCAGACTGTGTCCCTGGGAGTCCTGTGATCCTGGCTGTGGAGCCACCATAGTGGGGGAGGAGAGCCTCCAGGGCAGGGCTCTGACCCCTCCCTTCCTTCTTTCAGACGGAACAAGTTTCCTTCTAGAAGGCTTTATCTCTCCTATATATTGGGAAATCCCAGGGGCTGTTTTTAATATCACATTCCTCAGATCCAGTCTGATTTGGTCGTTTTCAGTGGAGAAACTGAGTCAAGAGGTATGCAAAGTGATTAGTGTAAGATCCTCTGGTGGCCTAAACCTTGCCAGGAAACCTGTCTCGTGAGTCCTGGGCTGGGAGCCCCTTTCCCTGGCCCTGGTGGCTCTGAGCAGCCATTCCTCTAGGTTTCAGCACCAGCACGCCTGAGACCCTAACTCCAAGGCCTCAGGTCCACCATCTCCTCCTTCCGGGAGAGGAAGCCAAGAATCATGTCTGAGATTTTTTGGGGGGATCTTTGTGGAACCTTCACATGGGAGTTGGTTTCACAGGCTGAGATCAAAAAGAAATAACGTTCAGCAGGAGCTAGTCAGCACACCGCTCCCATCTCAGCCCAGCCGGTCGGGGTGGGGAGTTCAGTTCAGCGAGGCCAAGCAGCTCACCCCCCGGGCACTCAGCTTTTAACTCGCAGCTGGGATTGGAATGCAGCTCTTTCTGACTTTTAAGGCTTGTGCTCTTTACATTACGTTATCTCTCATGATGGGTAAAAAATGGCTAATGGACAGATGTCATTAAGATGGGAGCAAGGGTGAGGGGAGAATGGCTGAAAGGGGGGCAGCATTAAGTGGGAGACTGGGCATTCATACTATAAATGTAATCGTATTTGAAATGGGTGTGCTTTCTGCACTGTACTTTCTTTTTTAGTTTAGTGGGTTTTTTTTATAGATACTTAAAATTATTTTATTTTTCTAATTTTTAATTAAAGCATAATCTACATACAATAGCATTCACAGATCTTAAGTGTTCAGTTCAAACATGTTTTGACAGTTGTTTACAGCTATGTAACTGCCACCCAAAATGAGATGTAAATATTTGCATCATCCAGAAAGTTCCCACATCCAACTAATTTTTCTTCTGTCCTTGCAAGCAATCATTTTTCTGATTTTATTACCGTTGATTAATTTTGCCTGCTCTTGGGCTTCACATAAATGGACTCGTACTGTATATCTCAGGTTTATTTCACGTGACATAGTGGTTTTTCAAGTTCACATGTATTGCTGCGTATATGAGTATTTGTCCCTTTTTATTGCTGAGTGGTATTCGTTCCATTGGATGGATATACCACGGTCTGCTTACTTATTCTCTTGTTGACGAACATTTGGGGTTATTTCCACTTTGAGCTTATTTCTTGTAGAATTCTTTTGTGGACGTTTGTTTTCATGTGGGAGTGAAAGCACTGGGTCACAGGGTATATACCCTTTTACCTTCCCACGGCAATGTATGAGGCTTGTGATTATTCTGCACCCTTGACAATGTCTGATGTTGTCGGTCGTTTTGATTTTAGCTATTTTAGTGGCTGGGTGATGGTATTTGTACCTTCTATTTTTACAATGGAATTTTAAGGGTTGTTGGAGGAGACAGCATGAACTGGGGACAGAATATGGAACAGGATGGTAGTTTGGAGGCCAGTAGTTGGAATTGTGACCTTAGGAGTAGGAATTTCTGGGCTCAGGCGAGCTCTCCGTGTATCACCTGAGATTTAAGACCTGGTACTTGTACTTTATAAACGAGGCAAGTTCGTCCATGTTTATGGCTTTAAATGCTGCCTCCAGGACAGTCATCTTTATCTCCAGTTCACATCTCCGTTTTGGGTCCCCGATTCACATGTTTAACTGCCCATTGGGCATCTCGGATGTCTCAACGACACTCCAGACTTGACAAGACTGGAACACAACTCATGATCTCATATTGGCTTTCTGGCATGGGTCACTGGATGGATGATGGCAGCACTGAGAGAATATATAAAGAGGAACGTCTGGGTCAAGGGCAGGGATAATGTATTTGGTTCCATGCTAAATGGTGCGGAGCAGTCTGGGAAGATAAGGACAGGAAAATGCACTGGGCCGTTAGGAGATGACTGAAAGCTGCTGGGAGTAGCTTTGGTGGAATGGAGAGCAGGCAAGCTAGATTGCGGAGACATGAGAGAGAAAGAAGCAGAGGTGGTGTGTGCAGGCAGTTCTTGAAAGAAATTCGTTTGAAAAGGCCGGAGGGAGATTGAGCTACAGTTGTACGAAGACAGGGTGAAGGAAAGGATTTTAAGATGCAAAGGACAAGGGAGGTGGAGGCTCAGGGGAAGGACTCAGTCCAGGAGAGGGAAGGATGGCCGATAGAGCAAGGTGCAACCAGGAGGTTGATTTGAAAGAAGGATGGATGTCTCCTCCCCTGAGACTGGATGTGAGTGAATGAAGGTGAGAAAGCTTCTTTGTTGACCCTCCACGTGCACAACCTTCGTGATGTGCAAGGTTCTTCACTGTCTGCTCCCTTCTCATCTCAGATAGCTAGTGTGTATCAGTTAGCTTTTGCTGCAGCTATCCTGCGTAACAAACAAGCCCCCAATCGTAGCTTATGACCACAGCAGTTTATGGTCCGCCTTACATGGTGGCTGCAGAGCAGGTGGCTACATGGTCTTGTGGCTGTGCTCCAGGTGCCAGCCAGCCAGATCTGCTCCACGTGTCTTCTCACTGCAGGACGCAGGCTGAAGGAGCTGCCTCTATCTGGTGGGTGTTATTTTCATGGTTAGAGCTGGAGGACGAAAGGCATGATGTGATGCCTCATAAAGCGTGCACTCTGAGCAGGCACACTGTCACTTCTATCCACGTGCTGTTGGTCAAAGCCAGTGATATGCCCAGGCCCAAAGTCAATAGGACAGGCACGAGTAGGGGGAGGGACAGAGGGACAAGCAGACTCCCCCTTCCCCCCCCCCCCCCCCGCCCCGAGCAAGGAGCCTGATGCAGGGCTCCATCCCAGGACCCTGAGATCATGACCCGAGTTGAAGTCAGATGCTTAACCGACCCTTTTTTAAAAGATTTATTTATTTATTTTAGAGAGAGAGAGAGAGTGTGTGATGGGAGGAGAGGCAGAGGGAGAGGGAAAGGGAGAATCTAAGCAGACTCCCCGCTGAGCACAGAGCCCGATGTGGGGCTCAATCCCAGGACTCTGAGATCGTGACCTGAGTTGAAATCAAGAGCCAGATGTTTAACAGACTGAACCACCCAGGCATCCCAACAGGCACATTTCATTTTATTGTGCTTTGCAGATACTGTGTTTTTTACAAATTGAAGGTTTGTGGCAACCCTGGGTCCAAAAAGTCTCTCTGTGCCTTTTTTTTTTTTTTTTTTTTTTGCGAGAGTGAGAGCACGTGAGCGTGGGGGGAGGGACAGAGGGAGAGGGAGAGAGAGAATCCCAATCAGGCTCCATGCCCAGCTTGGAGCCCAAGGTGGGGCTCGATCTCAGGACTCTGAGATCATGACCTGAGCAGTTATCAAGAGTCAGACGCTTAACCGACTGAATCACCCAGGGGGTCCCATCTGTACCATTTTTTTGCAACAGCAGTTGCTCAGTTTGTCTCTGTGGTACATTTTGGTAATTCTTGCAATATTTTCATTATTTCAACAAACTCTTTCATTATTACTATATTTGAATTGCTGCAGTCTCATGAGAGAACTGTAATGGATGAGGAAGGACTTATGGATGAGCAAAGAACGTGGTTTCTTGAGCTGGAATCCACTCCTGGTGAAGATGCTGTGCAGATTGTTGAAATGACAACAAAGATTTAGAATATTACATCAACTTGGTTGATAAATCAGCGGCAGGATTTGAGAGGCCTGGCTCCAATTTTAAAAGAAGTTCTACTCTGGGTAAAATGTTATCAAACAGCATCTCATGCTATAGAGAAATCATTCATGAAAGGAAGAGTCAGTTGATGCAGCAAACTTCACTGTTGGCTTGGTTTAAGAAATTGCCAGAGCCACCCCCACCTGCAGCAACCAGTTACCCTGATCAGTAGCTGTCAACATCAAGGCAAGACCCTCCTCCACCAGCAAAAAAATTCCAGCCTGCTGAAAGCTCAGATCCTGGCTAGCACTTTTTTTTTTTTTTAGCAATAAAGAATTTTCTCATTAAGACACGTACGCTGTTTTTTTAGACATAGTGCACTTAATAAACTACAGTGTGGCAGAAACATAACTTTTATAGGCATGAAAAAACCAAAAAATCCATTCGATTCGCTGGGTTGCGGTATTTGCTTTATTGCGGTAGTCGGGAATTGAACCTGCAGTATCTCGGGGGTATGTCTCTAACTCTGCTTTTTGGCAGGGAATGATGCTTGGGAACAGTAATCCAGTTGGCCACATGTATTTGTTAATAACTCCCTGATACAAGTCTTCATTGATTTTTTTTCTCTCTCTGACGAGTCCCCATCGCGCGGTCCACTCTTTGGTACGGTTGCCCTCTCCTCGGGCGTGGCAGCACGCTTTCAAGCCGCTGTCGCGCACACGGTCCCTCTGCCTGGGAGTCTCCCCCAGAACGAGTGTATGACCCCTACCTCTTTGTCGTCCTGTTGTGCCTTGGGTCCTGCTTAGTTGAGGGGCAGCCGCCTCCAGCCCAGGCCGCATCTCTATGGCTCCCTGCTGTCTGCTCCAGGCTCCTGTCCTCTAGAACATACTGGCACTGCAGCCCACGCCTTGCCAGACACCACACTGATTGGGGTTTTGATCTTTCCCAGGCTCCACTCTGCCCTCAGGGTAAGGCCCGCGTTCCTTTACGGGACATCCAAGATCCTGCAGGAGCTGCTGTCTGAGCCACTCTTTATTCTCCTCTTCCCCACCCCTACCTCCCCCCTTAGAATTTCTGCTCCAGCCTCAAGGAACGACTGCAATTCCTGAAACCCTCCCTTGGCTTTATGGCTCTGGGCTTTTTCTCATGCTGTCCCCTCTGCTTGGAATGCCCTCTTCACTTCCTCCCCAAATCCACCTGCAGACTCCTACTCATGCTTCATGACCCAGCTTAATCATCATCCTCTCTGTGAAGCCAGGCTCTTCATCCTGCCTTCCGGAGGCAGGGGCTCCCCCCAGCCACCCCGGGGAACGTGCAGTTACATTCTGTCACCTGTTATTTCTTTCTTCCTTGGTGAGCTGCAGGAGCCAGAGGGCACGGCACACTTTACCGACCCACCACCTGGGCCAGGTCCCAACTTGGGGGCCAGGTCCCAACTTGGAGAGTGAGTGATCTGAGAGGGCGGGGGAGAGCCCAGGGAGAGCACGGTCTGGGAAGTGCCGGGCAGAACGAGGTTCCCGGGAGGGAGGATGTTGTCAGGAGGGTTGAATGGTGCTGAGAGGCTGGGTGAAATGAGCCTGGAAGAGATCAGCTGGCTATGGGTTGACAGCAAAACCCCAGGGAAAACAGAAAAATAATGATAGAATTATTATTATTATTATTATTAGAGTTCTCTGCACCAGTCGACAGTTCGAAGAGTGAAATCATATTTCTGCCTTGCTTGAGCATCACAAGAGCCCTGTGAGGGCAGCAGATTAGGAATTAGGCCCCCATTTTATAGGAGTGGGGGGAAATTGAAGGATGGGGGTTTTAATGTTTTGGCCAAAGTCTCTCAAGAACTAATGGCAGAAGGGAGGCATGAAAGTCCAGTCCCGACTCCAAACATAGTGTGGCTTGGAGACCCTGGCGGGGTACAGGCAGGGGGAAGGAAGATGCCTCTGAAGGTTCAGGGGTCCTGGGCACAGATCCATGTCCAGCCCAGGACACGGCTGCTACCTGGTGCCGCTCAGACAGACACCAACCAGAGAGAGTGAAAGGTAACCTCTGGAAGAGGCCGGGAGGGAGAGAAGCCAGGTCTTGTGATGAGTTCTCAATGAAAGTTTTTGGTTCCTACTCGCCAGTTTGGACACCAGGGACTGTGGTTCTAGGAGATGCACCTGTTCCAGAGACTCGTGCTTTGAAATTAGCTATTCGTTCAACAGCCACTGAGCCACCATAAATTCATTCACTCATGTATCGACGGATCCAGAATCTGTTGGGCAGCTACTATGTGCTGTGCTAGCTACCTGGGACGTAGCAGTGAACAGAGACACAATCCCTGCCTACAGGGAGGCTGGGATTTGGCTGGGGAGACCGTCGTTAAAAAACAGACTGCACAGCAAGAGCCGTGAAGGAGAAGAGCGGGGAAGGGTGTCACAGGGGCCTGAACCTGTCAGGGGAGGTGGTCAGGAAGGACTTCCTTGAGGAAGACACCTGTAAACTGAGCCCCATGGGAGTTAGAGGGTGAAGAGGGAAGTGTTTTCAGGCAGAGAGAAGAGGCTGTAAGAACCAATCATCCTGGTATCCCGCTGGCTGTTCCAGAACCCTGACGGCCTTGGTGGCCAGGGGAGCCCAGAGAGGGCAGCAAGCCTGGGACAATGGGCCAGCCGCCCAGAGGGATGACGTTGGGGTTGGTAGCTGCCCTCCTGTCTCCTCCCTCAGGGAACCATGCAGGAGTCCTCAAGTGGCCCTCCAGCTGTCACCCCCGAGAGGAACTTGCTCGGCTTCTGTGGGGAAGGCAAAGCCACTTCTCAAAATCGGGGGCAGGGTCTTGGTGTGCTCGGTTGACTAAATCTGTGGTTGTCTATAGAGTGGTATTTTGTGTAGCAAATTCTGTTTTCCTATGTTAGCCAGAGCTGTGCAGAGGAAGGGCAAATTAATATTCCTGGGGCAGATTTAATTGAGTGCTTAGGCATTCATTCCTGGGCGCGTGCAAGTGCTCAGTAAATGCTTGGGGTTAATACATTGAGTAGCAGCCGAGAACGTGTACTGGTCAGAGATCATGGTTGTAAAGCCACAGGTGGAGGTTCTAGCTCACAGAGGCAGAAAAGGCAGGCATTGGAAGGATTTCTTTTACTGCTCGCAGTATCCCTGGGGATGCTGGAAAACCAAGCTGGCCAGAAGCAGTAAAGGTCGGGCCATAGACAGCACAGTTAGGGTCTTGCCCGGGAGCTGATTCTAGCCCTTGCTGCCCCTGGAACTGCTGTAACATTTCATGGGCATCCGAACCTTCATGCACTTCTTTAGGATGTAAAACCACTAACTGGCCAGGTCTAGGTGACACTCCTGCAATTCAGGGGCACATGGGCAGACAGGAGCGCGTCTGGCCCCTTCCGCTCTAGTGGCCGGAGGGGATTCCTGACATGAGGCTGAGAAACCACAGAGCCCACCAAAGTCACCAGAGTTGGGGCACCCTTAGTGCCTCAGGATCCTACAGGCCTAAGGAGAGTCACAGGGCTGGAGCTGCGGGAGGGAGAAGGCTTCTGGGGAACTCTCAGAGGGGCAGCCTGGCCTTGATCACCTTATTGAACCTCTGGGCCTCAACATTCTCAGGTGTAAAGTGGACTGGAGCGGAGTTTAGAGACAAATGTGCCCAGAGGCGTGGTGCTATTAAATGGGAAACCTCAAACCTGTCATTATTATCAATAGAAATAATAGTAACTTCACTCAACTGTTACCAGAACAGTTCTCAAAGGAAGGAAACCTAACATATGAAAATCTAGAGGTCAGAAGGGGACCGCAAACATTTCTACAAACAGATTCTCTGCAGGGGTTCCTTTAAATTTTTGCCTCCTCAAGATACTTACCGTAGGACTTAATTGACCAAAACTAAATGAACAGACTAATGAAGGAACCACCATCTGACAGACCCTTGATAAGTGCTGTTGAAGAGACCAGTTGTTTTGCAGGAACAGACAGATCCGTTTAGAGATCCTAGTCTGGCTTCCTCACTGGGGAAGCCTTAAAAAGGAAGAGAAAGTTCAGGCCACGTGACTAGAGGCTCGGGGTGGGGGTGGGGGCATCCCCAGGAGAGTTAGGGCTGCACGCCACACCCTCTGGTGGGAAGGACACAGACTCCCACAAACACAGAACGCCCGGGTTAGATCTAGACACGGAGGCATGCTGGTAAATGTTTCATGACTAGCTCCTCCAGACATGAAAAAGCCCCGATACGTGGTATTTGCCAATTTCCACAGTATGAGTATTTCCACCGTGACCAGTTTCAAGCCACCAGTTGAGGAATTGGGAACATACTGTTAGCACTTGCCTCTCTCTCCCCATACAGTTGGTTTGAAATAACCTCAAGGGTATACCATGTAATAAAACAATTAGGAAGTGTTGAGTTTTGATGATTACCTTTGTTCTTAATACAGTTCATTTAATTGTAAGGTTATACAATTTAATTTTTAATGATGGCTGTGTTTAACAACTCACTTGCCAAATTCCTGAAAATTTAACAGTTGGCCCTTGCAAGCCAACATGAGCCAGCTTCAGCATGCTCCTGGCTTGGAAGGTCCCTGGAGACCCCGGAGAAAGGCCAGTGCAAACAGGATCCCAAACAGCCCGCCCCGCCCCCACTGTCAGTCTCAAACATGTTAACATCTTTTTGTTTTTAATTTTTTAAAAAAGATTTTATTTATTTATTTGACAGAGAGAGACACAGCGAGAGAGGGAACACAAGCAGGGGGAGTGGGAGAGGGAGAAGCAGGCTTCCCGCCGAGCAGGGAGCCCGAAGTGGGGCTCGATCCCAGGACCCTGGGATCATGACCCGAGCCGAAGGCAGACGCTTAACGACTGAGCCACCCACGTGCCCCAACATCTTGTTTTTAAAAGATTTATTTATTTATTTGAGAGAGAGAGAACGAGCATGAGCTGTGGGGGAGGGGCAGAAGGAGAAGGAAAGAGAGAGAATCTCAAGCAGACTCCCTGCTGAGCACGGAGCCCCATTTGGGGCTCGATCTGAGGACCCTGAGATCAGGACCTGAGCTGAAATCAAGAGTCGGATGCTTACCCGTCTGAGCCACCCAGGCACTCCACGTTCCCATCTTTTATTTGCTTTATGACCCTTTCCACCACCTGAATTACGTCCTTAATTATTTGTTAATTATAGTTATTAATTTGATTTGCTTACCAACTGGAATGTGAGCTCTGTGAGAACAGAGTACTTAACTGTTTGGTTCACTGTCACGTCCCCAGTGCTTAGAACAGCGCATCCGTGTCGTAGGCCCTCAGTAACAGTGGACCCATCGAATGAATGGAAGTGAGTCAAGGAGCCTTCCAGGGTTTGAATCCTGCCTCTGCTATAAAGGGCATCTTTCCTTGAGCCTCTTCCTTCATCTGCAAAAGAAAAGGATTTGAGCAGAAACCCCTAAGGTTCCCCGCAGCTATTAAAACGTCTCACTCGCTGAGAAAGACACCCCTTCCACACAGTGCAGCCGAACAGAGAATCTCCAGTGAGCATCACCAAGGGTAGGAGCTAGCGCATGGGGTTTGAGGACTGCCGGGTTTATTCTTTTCCTCTGTGGACAGCTTTTTTAACCCTGAGTGCCAATGACTTTCCTTGAGCAGCGTGACCGGTTCCTGCCCAGCCTTCTGGACTGTGCTGAGAGAGCCAGGCCCTGCCTGTTCAGTGGCAGCCGAGAATTTGAGGCCTATGGCATTTGCCACTGGGCGAAATGCCCTCGGCTCAGGATGGTGGCTCTGCCTGGGTGAGCCGTTCCAGCAAGACAGGAGCCTAAACTCCACCTTGAGCACAGAGCCCACTGGAGCCACATCGGGGTGGCTGCGGGAGGCAGAATATGACCCTCTGTCTCTTGCACCACGCTTTAGGGCTTAGGACAGTGTGGAAGAAGAAGAGTCAGTCCTTCTTTGTTCCTCTGTTTCTAATCCTCCACGGGTGATACTTTGTTAAAACACAGTAAAATGAATATCCTCTCAATTTCTCTGCCTCCTCCTGCGGGAGAAAACAGCATCCTTCCGCGGGCCTCGCTCTGAGAGCCTCTGCCCAGGGGGACGTCGGCCAAGGCTCCTTGCGTTGCCACAGCAGCCGGCAGAGGCAGGGATTTGAGTATCCTGCCTGTGCCGGTGAGGAAACTGAGGCCGGGCGGGGTTCCAGACCCGCCCTGTGAGGACCGGAGGGAGGCAGCGCCGCCCACACCTCCCGCGTCCCTGCGGGGGAGAGACCAGCACGTCTATCAGCCAGAGTCCCCTGTTCTCTGCCCCTCGGGGGCTGTGATGGCTGAGTCCAGCATCTTTACCTGTGATGTGCAGGACAGAGACAGGAACAGGGCTAACCTCCCACCTGGCTCTTCTGCTGCATCTCATCGATCTTTCCAAACAGTCGGCCTCTCCAGGGCAAGCTGAGGGGACCAGGGACCCTCCCCCAGCTGCTGGATCTGGGGGCGCCCCCAGGCCTTCTCTGGGGCATCTGCCGGCCCCCCGAATCCGTCTGCTTTGGGGAAGCATCCTAGGACTTTCTGCTGTTTGCCCTACACTTCCCTTTTCCTGCCGTGCTTGGCTGCGCCTGAGATTCTGATTCGCTTTCTCTGAGGGACGGGGCGGCATGGGGCTGGCAGGGCCGGTAGGGCTGTCGGGGCAAGGTGAGAAAGGGAAGCGATCCAGAAACCAGAGGGACAATAAAACAACCGCTCACGCTCACGGGCATGTACTCGCCTCACATGCTGCCCAGGAGCGCTATAGGAGGCCTGGCTTTTCATCAGCCAGAAACCCCAGTTTTGCAAATGAGGAAACTGAGGCACGGAAAGGTTAAGACATTTCCCGGGGCCACATGGTAAAGGAGAGATTTGGGGCCTCAGACAGGGGCGAGGAGATGGCGCCCTCCATCATGGGACACCGCACTGCCTTCTGGAATTGAAAACAGTGAGCAGGGAGCCGGCACAGCCCCGAATCCAGTCCCCTTACTCAACATATGGGGAAACACAGGCCCAGAGAGGAGTGGGGGGGCTTCCCTGAGCTCAGGGGTCCTGCCCTCCGCCTTCTGCTCTGTTCCGGGATTCAGTGAGGCATCCGAGGAACAGTCGCAGGAACGTCCCCGAGACTCTTAATCTGCTCATTCTGGGCTCTGCAGCCCCTGCTAATGTACCAGGGTGGGGGTGGCAAGGGAGGCCCAGCCGGACACCAACAGGGTCCTCTGGCCACACTGTTGGAGAAAGGTCTTGGGCATGGAGTCTTGGCTTTAATAGGAAGTTCAGAAACTCTTTGTTTCCCCATGAGTCCAGCCATGCTTGAGAGCGACAAACTGGATGTCCCATTTCCTGTGTGTCTGCCCGGTCCGAGGTATAGCTCCCAAGGAAAGGCAGGGGGAGGAGGGAGCCTTCTTACTGGAATTACCATTGTTGACGGTGGGAAGAGCCCAGAAGGTTGCACCTGAATGCTTCGTTCTGGAGATAGGGAAACTGAGGCCCAAGAATGTAAGAACCTGTTCTCCGAACTTGTCCAGTGTGCCGGACTCACAATGGCTGTTGGGTTGGGTTGGGTTGGTTGGTTGGTTTATTGAGGGGATAAAATCATAGCATGTGTGAGCTGGCAGAAATCGGATACGTGCCCTGTCCACCTCCCCTTGTGTAGATGAGAACCTGAGGTCGGCGTGGTGGTGGGTGCGGACGGGAGGGTACTTTCTGAAGAGCAGACCCCTGAGAAGAACTCGTGTTTTGTTTTTTAATCAACGTACAACAAAGACCATTGAATGGCGCCTCTCTGCCAGCTAATTAACGAGCAGTCTTCCATCTCGTGGTGAGGCGTGTATGCCTATGTGTCCAAATAGAGTGGTCAGTGTCCCCAAAGGAGAGGCATAGGGGGCTACAAGGGAGAGTAAGAATATAACAGGGAGACTTCCCTGGGGAGTGACATTGTCACTGAAGCCTAAAGGAAAGGAGGAGGGTACGTGGGTGTGAGGGGGCGGGGAAAGGTGTCCCAGGCAGAGGGAAGAGTATGTGCAAAGGTCTTGAGGCGGGAAGTGCCTCATTTTACAGATGAGGAGCCAGAGCCCAGGGGCTGGCAACTTACCTAATTTAGTGCCTCAAAGAGTCTTCCTGTCCCCTCCCTGCCTTTTCTTGAAAATTTCTTTTAAAGAAAGAGGCAAGAGGTAAACAACTAACTGAACAAAGGAGTTAGTGGTGGAACTAGAATTATCAGAACCCCCACCCCCACCCCTTCATGCCAAGGGGGTTTTAGAAAACTCTATATCTGGCAATTGCCTAACTGAGTGACCTTGAATGAGACAGATAGACTCTTTGAGCCTCTGTTTCTTCATCTGTGAAATGGAGCCCATCTCCCGGCTCTGAGGATTTCACATGGACTCCTATGAAAGAGCTTTGTGCCGGCCAGTGTAGGAGCTAGAGCTGGGGGCCATGGGGCTGCTGGGGTCCCCTCCCCTGCCTTCCAGGGCTGCCCCTGAACTCTGGGTCTGAAGGATCCTGTCTTCACCCCACTGCTGTACCGTAATCCTGAAACCCACCACTCAGCATTAACTACCTTTGGTACTACCATGCTCCAATCCACCACCAAGACACACATGAATCTTGAACGGTGAACTTTAAGATATAAAGGAAGAAGCTTGTGAGCACCTACTATGCGCCCAACATCTCAGGGACACTTTACACTTTACATTTAGCCCCCACAACAGCCCTGCGAGGTGGGACCTTTCTTCCCATTGGTTGGGTAAGGACACTGCCTGAGGTCACATGGCCAGTGAGGAGCCACTCTGGGTAGCCCTGGCCACCTCATCCTACGCAGAGGACCCAGGAGTCAGGAAAGGTGGACGCAGTTGGCTTAGGATAGAGGGCACCTTGGCAGGGAGACACATCGGCTGCCCTTCCAACCAATATCCTTTAAATATTTGGTCGACAGTTGTTTGGAGTAGGGGGTGTTGGAGGAAATGGATTTGCAATGAACACAAACGGCAGGACGCTTGTGGATTTGTAATTCTTTCTGCCCAAGGACGTTTTCCAGAAGCAGAAGGAATAGAAGTACACCGGCAAAGTCACTTTCCCGACTGGTGCGTTAATGTCCTGAAGAAAACACGGGCTGTCCCCCACTTTTCTGTAGCGTTCTTTCTCTCTTCAGTTTGCATTTGAGCTTTCCCAAGCCAGACAGCTTCTTGGGAAGCTCATTAGAGGATTATATTTTGGTTCTGTTTTTATTTGAAATTTATTTAAATATAGGTGAGAACAAATAGTCTTAAAAAGGGGAAGCACTCCGCCTGTCATTTATTTTGATTGAGTGGCTTGCTGTATACTTGAGAGTTGGCATCCTTGAACTTGGCTCCTTTTATTAAGTACATAAAGTATTGCTTCCATTTACACAAAAGGCAACAATGCATTTTTGGAAAGTGTCAGAGAACCACCAGATTTATTTAATTAAATAGCTTTTTGTCCAGTTTTGAAAGTAATTTATTCTCATCGTAGAACATTTGCAAATGCGGCGAAGTGGAAAGAATAAAGGGATGGTTCTGCCAGCCTCATCACACGATTCACCACCATTACCTGTGATTCTAGTTCTGGCTGGTACTTTTTTTTTTTTTTTAATCTTGGTGAAATATACATAACGTAAAATTTAACCATTATAACACTTTTTGGGTGAACCATTCAGAACCATTAAATACACTTACATCATTGTGCCACCATCACTACTGTCCATCTCTGGGACGTTTCCATCCTCCCAAATGGAGACTCTGTACCCGTTAAGCAATAACTGCCCATTCCCTCCGTGCCCCAGCCCCTGGCAACCATCACTCTACTTTCTGTCTCCATGAATTTGACCACTCCAGGCACCTCATCTAAGTAGCATCCTCCAGTATTTGTCCTTTGGTGTCTGGCTTATCTCACTGGGCATAATGTTTTCAAGGTTTATCCCTGTGGAAGCAGGTGTCCTTCCTTTCCAAGGCTGAATAATATTCCAGTGTATGTATATAGCACTCTGTCTATCCATCCATTCATCAATGGACATCTGAGCTGTTTCTACCTTTCTGGCTATTGTGAATAATGCTGCTTAGACACTGTACACAAATACCTCTTCAGGAGGGCGCCTGGGTGGCTCAGTCTGTTAACCCTCTGCCTTCGGCTCAGGTCATGATCAGAGTCCTGGGATCGTTTCCCACGTCTGCTCCCTGCTCAGCGGGGGGGTCTGCTTCTCTTCCCTCTGGTCCTCCCCCAGCTTGTGTTCACTCTTTCTCAAATAAATAAATAAAATCTTTAAAAATAACCCCCAAAAACCCAAATACCTCTTCAAGTCCCTGTTTACAATTATTTTGGGTATATACCCAGAAGTAGGATTGCTGGATCATATGAGAATTCGATGTTTAATTTTTTGAGGGCCCACCATACTTGTCCAGTCATTTTGATACATTAGATCCAGAGTTGAGGTTGTAGTCTATGTGCAGTTTGGTATCTGGCTTTCTCATTTAATTTTCCATCTTATTAACTATTCTTCAGAAACAATGTTTTTTTTTTAAAGGTCGTGTAGTATTCCACTGCATTGCTATCCACAAGTTTCCCCCTCCACGCATTGCTTTCTGCTCTGCAGCAAATGATTTTAAATTACGATGGTAAAATGAATAACCCTGGTGAGCAGCCTCATGCTGTGTCCATACTTGTGTTTGAGGAATACTCCACAGAAGTAGGCTGCTGCCTTTAAGGAATTTAAAAATTTCTCCTTGGGGATTCTTGGATGATCATCCAATTCAGTGGTTTTAAAAGTTCTTTGTAGCCAAGGAAACTTTACTACAAACAAAATAGCACATGGAAGCACAGCATATGATAGCAGACAGATAAAAGGGGAGATGATCAAAGGAAGGGTGGACAGGGGTTCAGACTCCTGCTCTCTCAGCCTCCCCATCTCCTCTCTGTGGTTCCTGAGGGTCTTCGGGAGATTCTGGGGTTCTCTAGAACACAGTTTGAAAATGACCAGGGTGATCCAGTGCCTTTATTTTATTTTTTTTTAAAGATTTTATTTATTTATTTGACAGAGAGAGAGATAGCAAGAGCAGGAACACAAGCAGGGGGAGTGGGAGAGGGATAAGCAGGCTTCCCGCCGAGCAGGGAGCCCGAGGTGGGACTCGATCCCAGGACTCTGGGATCATGACCTGAGCCGAAGGCAGACGCTTAACGACTGAGCCACCCAGGCGCCCCAGTGCCTTTATTTTAAAGAAGAGAAGACATCTTGAGCGAGGAAGGGACTTGCCCGAGGTCAAGTTCATTTTTGTATTCACTCATTCATTTTTTTTCCTCAACACATAGCACTTAACTCCCTGCATGTTGGAATCACCTAGGGAGCTTGTTAAAAATACAGTTTCCAGGGATTCTTCTGGATTCCAAAGCAGTAGGTGTGGGGAGAGACCAGGGCTGGACCCCTTGCTCTGCAGTCCACACTGGGCTCGGTGGGGTGCTCCCATTCTAGCCCCCTGCATTTGCACATGCTTGTCCTTCAACCTGTGGACGCTCTTCCCCATGCGCTCACCCTTCGAGGCCCAGTTCAAAGGGATCCCCTTCCTCTCTGAAGCCTGGCGCACAACCCTGTGTGGGACGCTTCGTCCTTCCTCCTTCCTCTGTGGCCCCAGAACAGAACATCCCCACTTGCACTGACTTCTTTCCACTGTACGTACTAGTTAACTGCTTCCAGGCCTGGCTCCCCGACTAGAATGTAAGCTCCCTAGGGAGCCTGTATAATTTCTGCATCCCCTACAGCCCCAGGCGCACACTGGGTGCTTTGTGATTCTCGATTGACTGGCATCGGAGCTGGTACACACCCCATATCTGGAGGATAAAAAAAAAATCAGATAGCCAGCTACTTCTGGAAGGTCATAGAGCCCATCAGAGCAGAGCCAAGACTGGCACCGGCTGTCCTGAGGCTCGGCACTCAGCACTGGCCACCTGCCAAGGAGGACAGCTGTCTAGTCTGGACAGGGAGCACTGGCCCCAACTGCCTTATCCCCGAGTCCGATAATAGCCCAGATTTTCGGAAATCTAGAGAGCTGTGCCTGGTGGGTGATTCAGCGTGCAGCTTTGGATGCCTGAAATTTACTTTATAAAACTTTAGCATAGGTAGGATGGGATTTCATGTTAGTGCTATTTAGACTGAGCCAGTACACAGATGCTAAGAAAGCAAGTCTAGTGGGGGATGGCCAGCTGGGGCTGGGGGTCAGCCAGCATTATACCCAGAGGCAGCTGCTACGGACCGTCCTGGTGTTCCAGTTTGTGATCCACAACTCATGCTTTTCTAACGAGCACACTGGACGCTAATTTTTTTTTCCCCCTGGGGAAACAAGTGACTTGTTTTTTATGAGGAATTGTTATACATGGGCTCATACTGCTGAAATCAAAGTATTTATGATATTTATGTATTTCTGATGTGCAGATGGGCTAAAGTAGCTGTGATTCACTCCCCACCCTTGCATGAAGATGGTATAGGGTCCCTTACTCTGCTTACCCTGTACTAGCCAGGAGCTCTGGGTTCTGCGGGGTAGATGGGGGCCAGAATCCTGCTTCTGGAATCCGGGCACCTGCCTCCTCCATGGACTCCTATGGCATCTGGGGAAGCCCATAGACCCCTTCTGAGAATGTTTCAAAATCTAAAAAATACAATAATGAGATCATAGAGGAAAGGACTCAAATTGGACTATAGTTATGAAAATATTAATAACAGGGGTTGAATTTCAGCTTGGCCAAACTGGGAGGCTTCCGCATCTGGAGAATGGGGATGGTTCCAGGACCTGTTGCAGAGTTGAGTGAGAATTGAATAACGAGTGTACAGTGCTTAGAACACAAACCTGGCATGTTGTGTGTTCAATAAAGAATAGCATTTGCTGCTGCAGGTACTGTTATTAGTTATTCTATAAAGTACTTATTCGTGCTCTTCAGGAGCTCAGGATCTGGATTGGGAGACTATGTACATATGAAATAGTAATTAAAAGGAGAAGTGAAGGTGCAGAAGAAAAGCCTGATAAAGGGCCAAGGGGAGCTCCAAGGGAGTGACATGGCTTCTGGCTGAAAGAGTACCAGGTAGTGGCTAAGCTTTTAGGCCGGCCAGGCTCGGATAGTTTTGGCTCTGACCCTGAGCTCTTGGAGCTGGGCAAGTGATACCATCTCTCTGGGCCTCGATTTCCTTCTCTATAAAGTGGGGTAACAGTAGAATCTACTGTAGAGGATGCTGTGAGCTCCACCTCCTCGACTCCTGTGACGATTGGTGAATGGGACCATGTGGCCGGCTCACTTCCAACCCCAGGAGGCTTCCAGTGCTGCTTGGCACACTGTGTCCTTGTCCCTGGTCAGTGTCTCCCCCTCCCAGTGTCCCTGGCATCTGCTGCTAACCTGGTGCGAGGGGGGCTCTCAGGCTGTAGTCTCACTTGCTCGTATCAAGTGATCTAGCTTCTTCCTTCATAGGAAAGGGAGTCTGTAGACAACAATCCACTCAACTTCCTTCCCATTCTTTTCAAATGTAGGTGAATGGTCAGCCATCTTTGGGACTTGAGGAGAAAATTTCTCCAGAACATTAGAGAAATGTTCTTGCCTCTGTCTTACTTGCGTGTGTTCATGCAAGGCTCTTAGTGATGAGGAGGGTGAGGTTTTGAGAGGGAAGAGGGTAGACTTATACCTCAAGAATCTCCTACTCTGTGTGAGATGGGCAGCGTATCAGTCAGGATGGAGTAGGTTATACTTCAGCAACAGACAGCCCCTCGAGGCTTGGGGCCGAACCCATAAAGGTTTATTTCCTTCTCTAATTAATATGGGCATCCTGGGTCACCTGGTGGCTGTGTCCCTCACTCAAGGAACCAGGCTGCTGGAACGCCTTCTTGAATGTACTCCATGGCACAAGGAAAGAGAGCCCTTGAGGGTCCTGCCCTAGCAATTGAATAGCCCACTCTTATCATATTGGTCAGACTAAGTCACTAGTCCCCAACCACAAGGGGACCAGGAAATGAAATCCTACAATGAAGGTAGAGAGCTGGAAATATTTGGTGGAACAGCATTAGTGAGACCTCAGTGGGCTATTCCCTTCTGTGCCTCGCTGAGCTAAGCAGCCTGGGTGGTGCCGATGGAACAGCCTATGGACTTTCCATTGTGAGTGCTAGGAAACCACACCCAGGGCAGAAACCCCAAAGCCACCTCTCGGCCCCAGCGCTGAGCAGACGAAGAGAGTGGCACACACGGCTGCCGCCATCTCTGGGGGACGACAGCAGAAGCTCAGTGGAGAACGGAGCCGTGAGGAGGGCAGGTGACATACCTCCTCAGAGCTCGAGGCCCTAAGCTCCTGACCAAGACCAAGGCTAAGGCCAAGGCAAAGGGGTCAAATTGTGGCTTTCACGCCACATCTTCGTAACAGACTCATGTGATGTGTCCTCAGTGGAGCTCGTATTCAGGTGCTTTTGCTCCATTTCTGAGCTGTTTTATGTTTATACTTGAGTGAGGATGTTTTTTTTCTGAATTGGGTGCCTCCCTTAGCGTCAGCCCATCCGTGCTCACCATTTCCCAGTGACATTTCTGTGCCCATGTCAGAAAGCCCACCGTTGGCATCCCCAAATCGTTCAAGAGCAGTGGGGCCAGGGGAAGGGAAGAACAGTGATGTGGTCATCCCTGGCAGAGGCTTCTGGAGTTTTCTTGGCCACAAATAAGGAAACTTGGGAAGACTGTTGACTGCAGCCTCCAGCCCCTCCCTGAGGCCTTTGATTTCCTGTGCTGTGGTTTAGAGGCATCTCGTCCTGGAGAGATGCCAGACACCTGGGTAGCAGCCCTGGTCTCCTCATGTCATTGCCAGGTGGCCCTGGATCAGTCATTTGCCTTCCTCGTGGCCTCAGTGTTCTCATCTATAAAATGCAGCAGCTCAGAAGATGGGGGGCATGCTTGAGGGTAGAGTGACCTTGGGTAGTAAGGATGCTCCTGCAGCCACACGGGGAAGTGGCATGTGAGACTGTTGTCCGATTCCTCCAGAAATCCGTGGAGCTCAGAGTAAGGGAGTGACTGAACGTTGGCGGGGCTCCTTTGTCTTTTTCTGTCTCAGGACATTCACCTCAATCACGGAATGCATTTGGTGGTGTGATAGTTGGATTCTGGGCTCAGCTTCTCATCAGAGCTCCACGAGAGCGAGGTCATGTTGGCTAATCTTTGGAGACCTAGTGGGCTGAGCAGTGTCTGGCATATGACAGGTGCCAATATGGACAATCAATACTTACTTAATGAATGAACAAGCCAGGGAATACATCATTCCCTTCGACTTTGACTGAATCAGTGACTTTCAGACCTCCTATGGGCCAGAAGCAGGTTGGAGAAACTCTTGCCTCCACCCAAACCCAGCTTCCAGTCCAAGTTGAGTCACCTTGGGCAAGTCCCCAGATTCCTCTGCCGGTGGAAAGAGCAGAACTCACCCTGACTCACGGGCTAGGGAGGCTCCAGCAGGTGGGAGGATTTGAAAATGCCCCATCCAAAGGATGGGCTGGTTGTTTTTAGGACACGGGAACATGCGGACTTATTGGGAACACAGAGCAGGTGATGCTGGAGCCTGTGAGGTGGAGAGTTCTGGAACAATCATTATTAGGAATTAAGTAGCTGCCATTGGGCACTTGTTCCAACATCAGGCCCTGTGCCAAGCACTTTATGTGCACCCTCTCATTCACCATGGTTGAAGAGAAAGGCGTTGTTACTCTCATTTTACAGAGGAGAGAAACCAAGTGTCAGGAAGCTCACGTGATTTGCCCAAGGTCACACATTTCATCAATGCCAGACCTGTGTGACTCCAAGCCAGGCTGTAAGCTCTGGGACTTACTGCCATGCTGTCCTGCCACTGAGATGTGGCAGAACAGTGCTTGTCCCTCAGACACCTGTGCTGATCATGCCAGGTCCTTTTTCCTGAGTACCTGCAAGGGACTGGGAGCTTTACAGATGTTATTGTTCATCCTTTCAACAGCTCAAGGAATAAGAAATTATCATCCCTGCTTTATGGATGAGTAAACTGAGGCTCACAGAGTGTGGAGTGACTTAGTTACCCAGGGTTGGAACAGCAAAAAAGTAGGTGGGCCTGGGATTTGAATCCAGGCCTGTCTCATTCCAAGAACAGGAGAAGAATTAAAGCCATCTCCATTGTGATCTCAATTAAGAGGTGTTTTGTTTTGTTTTTTTAACTTACGGCTAGGATTCCTGGAACCTCATCTTTAGAGATTAGTTCTTGGAAGTCAATTTGTTGTCAAGTTATTACAAGAGTCAATTTATTACAAGAGATGTAGGAAACCCTAGTGTGTGGGGGGGGAAACAAGACAACCTCAGGATGTTCCAGTAGAAATTTTTTTAGGAATATTTTATTTATTTATTTGAGAGAGAGAGAGGGAGAATGGGCATGAGAGAGAGAGAACCAGCAGAGGAGAGGCAGAGGGAGAGGGAGAAGCAGGCTCCCCACTGAGCGGGGAGCTGGACGTGGGACTCCATCCCAGGACCCTGGCATCATGACCTGAGCCAAAGGCAGATGCTTAACTGACTGAGCCACTCAGGTGCCCTTTTCCCAGTAAATTCTTAGCCTTTGAATACCTCCTAGCCTGCACAGAGGAAGCAGGGAGAGCAGAGATACGCCCAGCCAAGGTACTAAGGGGGACAGGTGGAGGTCAGCGGTGGAGCAGAAATGCATCTGGAGGGGCTGGGCTTGCACCACCTCTGAGCAGTTGTAGGAAAGACTCTGGACGCTGGAGAGGGGGGTCCTAAGGGACCCGCAGGTGGTAAACACAAGCCCTGGATTCTAGCTGGAAAGGATCTTGAAGAGGACGTCATTCAACTCCCTTTATTTTATGGAACCGTTTCTACATAGAGTAACCCTATGATTAACCCTCCAGACTGGCACACCTTTGAAAGTGAAAGAGGGCTCTAGGACATAACCTGTTAACTGCCTCACAACACACGTAAACCAGAACTGACCTAGGGAAAGCAGTTTGTACGGTCACCCTGATTTTATGGGGCCTTTCTGACTGACGACACCAGGCAAAGGCAAAGACTATAGAAAGGCAAAGCACAAGTAATAGAGACAGGAGGGTGGTAAAAAATGAAGGCACAGGAGACAGACCCCAAGGGAGAGAGGAGTGCTGACTTCTGTCTGCCCGTGGGCGCGTGCACGGACGGCCCGGCTCTGTGCCAAGGCCAGCCTGGGTCGCCTGACGGCCGGAGCAGGAACTGACGTCCGTAAACAGCATTTGGCATTGGTAGGTGCACACATCCCTCTCACCGGACGTGGACTTGAAAAGTGCAGGCAGGGGTTCTGATTCAGGCTGTGTGTGGCCCCGTCCCAGCACAGTCCCCGGTACTGAGGAAATGCCCTCCATATGTGTATTGCTGGCATAAACACTGGTGGGCATGGCTTTGCTGAAGTATGTCAGGGAAGATGGTGTTTTGTTTGCAGAGGAAAGAGTCTGGGGCCCTGTCTCCGAGGAGCTTCATTGGGGAAGGCACAGCTCTGTGGACACAGAGAGCTTATTGGAGGTAGAGTGATCTTGTACGTGGACACGGAGAGCTTATTGGAGGTAGAGTGATCTTGTCCGTGTTACTTAACCTCTGAGCCTCGGTTCCCTGCCTGGGAAATGGAGAGCATCGTCTCTGATCAGAGTAAGGATCAAATGAAATGGCATATGTAAATGAATGGTAGCCTTTATCAATATTAATAATGTTCTAGGAAGCAGAGATCAGAAATCAGTTCCATACTGAAAAGATGTGCCTTAAACCATCAGAAAAGTCTAGAGGTGGGACGCCTGGGTGGCTCTGTCGGTTAAGTGTCTGCCTTCGGCTCAGGTCATGATCTCGGGGTCTTGGGATTGAGCCCAGTGTGGGGCTCCCTGCTCAGCGGGGAGCCTGCTTCTCCCTCTCCCTTTGCCCCTCTCCCCTTCTGCGCTCTCTCTCTCTCAAATAAATAAATAGAATCTTAAAAAAAGAGAGAAGAGTCTAGAAGTTCCCCATCACTAGAAGCCTTCAAGCAGAAGCTGTCTGGCGTGGATGCTGTAAATGGGTGAAAACCTTTGGGAGGTAGGTTGGTTAGCAAGACACTGGGAGCGTTGACAGAGGGACTTTAACTCCTGCGGATGGGAGTGACTTGTTTATTGCTCTCATGTCACCTGGCAGAGGTCAGCCAGCCAGGGGAACACACAGGGGCAACGAGGCTGGGACTGGGAGCCGCCGGCCCCTTGAGAGACAGGCTCTGCCTCTGGGAGGGAACACAGGACCCAGGCAGAGGCCAGCCTTCTCTCCCCATGTAAGGCTCCCTTGCTGGTTCCAGGGCCTCCCACCATGGCTGAGGGAGGAGAAGGCTGCTTAGAACTTGCCTCTCAGTGGTTCTGATTTCAGCCAGATAAAGCCTTGGATTAGGCACACCTGTTGGCTCTGTGCCCCCCCCCCCCCACTGCCCTTCCCCCAGCCAAAGGCTGGGGCCTCCCCTTCTGTCTCTGGTCTTGGGAGCCTTATCACGGCCTAGGGCTCTGAAAGCCCCAACGGCTCCTCTGCAGGGGTCTGCAGCCAGAGTCTGTGGCTGGGCTGGAGGGGTGCCGCGACCCCCCAGAGCTGGGACGCAGTGCAGAGCGGGAGACACTAGCCCAAGCTTTTCATCTGCCAGGTGGTGGAGGGTTGGGGGGAGCGTGAGAAACAGCCCCGCACATGCAGGGAGTTGCCTGCAGTGTGGGACGCCGAGCCAGGACCAGAACCTCTGTCTGCTGCCACACCTCCACGCCTGGCACTCCGTGCGATTCTCAGGACGGCAGCAACCTTGCCCAGGCACATGTGTGTGGCCTTCTCCTCTCTTGCAGCGGCCAGGGGGCCCCGAGGGGGCCAGATGAGAGCGTGGCCCCCAGCTGGGAATCCAGAGGGATCCAGAGGGCCTCACCGGACTCTGCTCAAAGCCCTCACACGGCTGTCTTGGCTGCACGGGGTCCTCCCCGGCTGTCGCGATTCCTTTAGTTCCTGGCTCCCCACCCCCTGCTGCCTCTTAGCGGTGCCCCCCTGGTTTCAGGGCGGTGCCTGTTAGGGACGCCCCACTTTGCCCTCTGTGCTTCTCTGCCTCAGCACCCAGCAGACCTGCCCGCTCTTGCCCGCATGCTGGCAACTCCCAAACTGGACTCCTCCGGGCCTCGCTCTCTCCAGGACGCCACTGCTGAGCTGGCTCCGGCAGGTTCTTTGAACTCAATGCATCTAGGACGGAACTCCCCAACTCCCCCCACTCCCAGCCCTTACACCGCATTCTTCAGTAGCAGCAATACTATTCCACTCTGCTACTTCACCCAGAAACCTGGGCACCAGCCCAGAGCAGAGCTTGCAAATGTCAGCGAGCGTCCGCATCACCGGACTCCTCGTGCAGACACTCACCCTGGGCCCACACTGGACACCGCAGGGTCCACACCTGGAGCAGCATGGACTACACTCATCTCTGCCTCGCTCCCTTCATCCCACTGCTCACTGCTAGTATGGCTCTTACTGTTATCATTGCCATCCATTTTTTAGAATAGTTAACATTTATCGAACGCGCAGGTGCCAAGCACCACGCTAGGCATGCGTTGTAGCCTATAAAGATGCACGGAACATCAGCTGATGTTTTACTTTGGTACAAGACGTATGAAAGTATCTGCCCATAGAGTTGACATTCTGGTAGAAGAAAGATATTTAAGAGATAAATAAGGGGGCGCTTGGGTGGCTCAGTCGGTTAAGCATCTGCCTTCAGCTCGGGTCATGATCCCAGGGTCCTGGGATCGAGCCCACATCAGGCTCCCTGCTCAGTGGGGAGTCCGCTTCGCTTCTCCTTATCCCTCGGCAGCTCCCCCTGCTTGTGCTCGCTCTCTCTCTCTGTCAAATAAATAAAATCTTAAAAAAAAAAAAAGATGAGGGACGCCTGGGTGGCTCAGTCGGTTGGGCGTCTGCCTTCGGCTCAGGTCATGATCCCAGGGTCCTGGGATCGAGTCCCGCGTCGGGCTCCCTGCTCCGCGGGGAGCCTGCTTCTCCCTCTGCCTCTGTCTCTCTCTCTGTCTCTCATGAATAAATAAATAAAATCTTTAAAAAAAAAAAAAAAAGATGAATAAGGAGCCTACAAAAAGAAAGTCATTCTAAATCTGGGAATTTCTCCCCAACGAGGTGACACTTAAGCAAAGTTGAAGGAGAATGTACTTCATGTAACCCAATTTGCTCTGTCACTCACAAGCAAGAATGTCTTCTGTGACTGCCCTAAACAAGTTTCCGATGAAACAAACACTGACAGCCCATAAACATTTGGTCTGTAGGGTTCTTTGTCACGGACACTTAGTCCTCACACTCTGCAGAGGTGATCAGGGTGGGATCTTGACCTTCATTTTTCCGTGCCAGATGTGGTCTTGGATGCAAGGCCAGGCCTTCCCACACCTGGGCTGCAGCCACCTTGGCCATAACTCTGAGGCCCTGCAGTCCTCTGCCTCGAGGTATGGCCAGCGGACAGGTACCGCACGCTGGCTGCTAGCTCAGAGATCCATGGGCGGCCAGGACTGGACGGACCCTGGTGACCACGAATGATGAGGTTAGGCAGCCTGGCTGGGCCCGGTCCAAGCTCTTCCCTGGATGGTCTTTGGCCTTCTTCGATCAGCACAGCTACACGGCCTGAGGCTCATTTGCTAGTTCTCAGTCTCTCAATTCAGGAGTGACCAGAAGTGTGTACTCCTTTGTTTTGAAGAGTGGTGCTTGGTATTGGGGCGGGGAACCCAAAAGAAAGAAAAAGTAGGGCCTGCCTATGGTCCTCTGGCCCTCAAGCCAGGGGCAGGGGAAGACCATGCCCAAGAGAAGGCAGCTTTCAAAAGAAAGTTTTCTGTTCACTCTTGTTCTTAAAACTTGCATGGAAAAGGCACATTCGAGACAAATTTTCACAAAGTGGACACATCTGCGTAACCGTTACCCAGCCTAAGAAGCAACGGGACCAGCCCCACGGGAACTCCTCTGGGCCCCTTCTGAGTCTCAGCCACCCCCATCCTAACTTCTAGCACCACAGATTGGTTTTGCTTGTTTTGGAACTTTAAATAAACGGACTCACCCAGGGCTTCTTTCTCTCGGCATTACGTGTGCGAGAGTCATCCTGTTGATAGCTGGCTCAGTCTCGTTGTTGTGTGTGGAAGCGCACACTCTAGCACAGGACTGAGCTGCTCTGAGGATGGGCTTTGGGGTTGTTTCCAGTTTTTGCTTTGCTATGAACGTTCCGGTCTGTGTTTCTTGGTGAACTTACGGGCATTTTCTTTTGCGTCCAGATCTAGAGCACGATGACTGGGTTGCAAGGCACACCTTTGCTCAGCTTTCCTAGATTTAAGCGCGTTGTCGGGACTTCCAGACCCAAAACACTGTAGCCAACCAGCTCGTGCCCCCAGAGGAGGGGGTGTGAAATTTTGTTCAGAACAGCAGTAAGAGGCTGGATTAGGCATCCCCTGACGGGGCTCCTGGACTTTGGTCCCCTCTCCCAAGTCTGGGGTTTCCAGAATGTCCTCCCAGGAGGCATGTGGGACCCCTCGGGAGGGCTGGAACCAGGGTGGGGGAGGTTCCGGGGGGGCTTTGAGCTTCATTTCCCTGCCTCAGCCAAAGCACTCTGTGTGCTCAGTTTTGTATGGTGGAGTTCTGAGAATGACTTCCTGTGGGTTTTTTTTTTTTTAATAAAAGTTTTAGCTGTTTCAACGTTTGAAAATCCACTGCTCTAAGGTCCTTTCCAGCTGGAAAATTCTATTTTAGGAGCAAGAGGTGGGTGTGGGAAGGGTTAAGCATTATTCAGCCAAAGAGCAGGGTTGGGCCTCAGTGACCTTTTAAAGTTCTTATAGCTCAGTTTTTGATGCGGGAGATCTCATAACATTCTATAAAAATAGCGTTCAAACAAAACAACTTCCGAAGTTCAAAAGATGTGGAGGAGAGGCTTAACCTTGGGGGCCGTCTAGGTAGCATTTCGACAGAAGTCTTGAGGACTCCCCTTCGCCCACCCACCCCTGCATTTTTTTTTTTTTTTAACCTCTCCATTGGCTGTTCCTTATAGTAGTCACTGGGGGACGTTTGGTCTCAGAACAGTTCCCATTTTTGCCAAGGAGTGGGTGACATGGGTGGCCTGTGGGTCCCTCTCAAGGGTGGTGGTCTTCTCTCCTCCAACACCAGGCCTAGTTTGGGCCTGTAGTTCCGCTGGGTGAGGGAGGCCTGGCCACTCGTGGGCCCAAAGAGAAACATCTCTGCCTTGGCATGTAGCTCTGAGTCAAGGCCTGATAAACAGCGCATTTCCCCAGGCCAGCAAGGAACAAAGCCCCTGGCTGCTGTGGGATCTGTCTACCCCCCTCTTCCTGAAACAGCTGTTTATTCTTTTGACAGGAGTTGGAAGGCAGCAGGCACCTTCCCTTCCTCCCAGCCCTGCCTCCTTCTGCAGAGCGGAGCTCAGTAGAACTTTGTTGTTTTGCCTTTTACTCTGCGGGGAGAGAAGCAGACGATGAGGTATGTGAAATGTTGAAATGAAGGACTTCTGCCTTGTCGGGGTCACCAGGGGAGTTGCGAGCAGGCTTCAGCATGGACCCACCTGGGGGAGGAAACTCGCTCTCCCCTTAGCCTCTTGCTGGTGCCCCCAGTAGTCCCGGAAGAAGACGAAGTCCTTCTCTCCCGGCTCTAGAAGCAGGAGCCGGTGGGATGCTGGCTCAGGGACTTCACTGTAACTTCTGCTTTCTTTTGCTGCCCCTGGCAGGACCTCACGGGGGCTGCGGCCGGCGTGGCTGCGGCCTGGGCTTTTCTCTCTAGTGGAGGCCGGAGGGCGGGGGCTGGTGTCGTGGGTGGACCCAGAGCCCTCCCAGGGCAGTGCAGACACTCCATTTACCGTATTTCTCTCGGGAGACCCCTGGGCCGGGCGGCAAGGAAAAGCTGGCTGGATCCAGGCTTTAGAGTTCCTCAAGGGGATTCAGGAGAAGGCACCACGAGAGGGACTTCGGAGAACAGGTTGTTCCGTTTGTGAGGGCTGGAGCGACAATTAGTCGTGTGTTTAGTCTGAGACCTGACTCTTCCTTTCCTCTGAGCCTCATAATGGAAAACATCACTGGAAACAGCCTTCCCTATGCTTTTTTTTTTTTTTTTTTTTTTACCCCCACAGATTGTCCCATGTTTCTTCCAATGGGGAGCGTTTCCCTGGAGCACCCCCCATTGCAGCGGGGTTTTCGGATCAAGTGGTTCTCCCCTCCTCACCGCCCCCACTCCGGGCACCATCCTCTTCCGAGAGCTGGGCCTGGGAGGCAGAGGGTCTCCTTTTCACACTCCCCCTCTGGGTGAGCGCGGTGACCTCAGTCTGTGTTCAGGCTGTTTCCTCAGCTAGGGGTGAACGAGGTGGAGTGGGTGAGGAAGGCCCCACCGGGCACATGGGGGAGGCGCCTGGAAATGGAGCCAGTGCTCACCAGCTGGTCCAAGGAGAAGCCAGCGCCATCAGTGAGTCCGGCCTGTGAGTGGCCGGCTCCGGGTCAGTTGTGACCCAAGTGATTATCATGTGATAATCAAGAGAGACAAAATGAGCAGATGTGTCAGAGAGCCCCAGGTGGTTAGTCTGTGGATAAGCCTTCCGGCTTATAGAGGAAAGAGTGGTTAAAAGGGTGGACACTGGAGCCCAACTCCCTGGACCTGAAGCCCATCTCCACCGCTTTATGCTATGTGACAATGGGCAAGTTACTTAACCTTTCTGAGCCTCCATTTTCCTATCTTTAAAACGAGGATGGGGGCGCCTGGGTGGCTCAGTCTGTTAGGCGGCTGCCTTCGGCTTGGGTCATGATCCTGGGGTCTTGGGATCGAGCCCCGCGTCTGGCTCCCTGCTCGGCGGAGAGCCTGTTTCTCCCTCTCCATCTGCCTGCCACTCTGCCTACTTGTGCTGTCTCTCTCTCTCTCTCTGTCAAATAAATAAATAAAATCTTAAAAAAAAAAAAAGGATGATGCTAGAGTGACTTCACAGGGTCATTGTGAGACGGAGCTGAGAGACTACTGGTAAGGCATTTGGCCCAGGGCCTGGCCTAGTTCAGTTGGGGAGCATCCAAGTGTTGAAGGGCCTGGAGCTTATTCCATTTTCAGAGCCCTCTTCAAGGAAAAGAACACAGAGTTGTCAATACTATATTAGCATGGAAGTGAAGGTTAGAATACGAGAAGAGAGAACGTAGCAAATAACACTGACAAATATTTCAAATACGACTAAATCCAGGAAACAACATCATAATAAAACGATGTGAAAATCATATAAAGACGGTTAGTCTGACTTAGTTGCCTAATGCATCTGTCATACTCTGCATGGTCTTGGATTACCTCTTTATCTGACAACGATTTTGCAGTATCATTTTCGATAGAGACAAAGAATGAATCCATTTGGCCTCGGGCGCGGTTAACCAACATTGCTTTTTGTTAAGGAGCGTTTAGAAATGTTTCTTCCAGCTTCACAGCTTAGTATTGGTGGTGCCACATCTGTAAATCTCTTGGCTGTTTCCCCCTCAGAGGACCCAGCTCTTTGACCCTGGAGCGGTTAGGGGTGGGTTACGAGGTGGCTCTGAAGCTTGGATCACCATGACCCCTGAGCAGGGTGCAGAGCAGCATCTGGGTCAAGTCCTTCCCCTTGGGACCCAAGTGGGAGGCTCCTGGGTGCTCAACCAGGTCCACCTGGGGCAGGTTGTTACTGGGACCCAGGTTGGTGTGCAGGGAGTGGGGTCATTCCCTGGGCCCCACCTGCAGCCCCAGGACAGCCCTCAAGGCTGGAATGATCCCCCTCCAGACAGGGGCAGCACTCCTTGCCTCAGGAAACATATGGGCCTTCCTGACCCACTCCCCACCCTAATGATCAGGCCCTAGCTTGCAAGGGGGACTAGTTTCATTAGCTTCTGGGTAAGTCAGCCTCTGCACTCAATGCATGCTGGTTGGTGCTCCCACCTCTCAATGCAGGTTGGTTGGTGCTCCCACCGCTCAATGCAGGCTGGTTGGTGCTCCCGCCATTCTGTCGTCACGTCAAAGAATCCCCGTGGGCCATGGCAGCAGGAGCTCCCCGTGTGTCTAAGTGAGCTGCCCTCGTAGAATGAGGCTTCTATCCCTCTGCTTGATTTCTCTTCCAAGTCCTGGGTCCATCAGGAAAGACGGTCGTGGAAAGTTAGGTCCACAGAACTTGCTTCACAGACGGGGAGACTGAGGCCAGAGAAACTCGTGACCCTGGTTTACAAATCCGGCTTTGTGTGGGAGCTGGGGCCCACCTGGAGGTCTGCGACACACAGGAACCTCACCTTCCTCGCCTGCCCACCGTGAGCACCGGGCAGTGGGGGCAAATGTGCTGAGTAGCTGGGTCCTGAGCTGGGGGCAGTGGGGGGTGGGGAGCTGTCATACGGTCGCCAATTAGGGTGCGGGGTGGGTTCACCCAGACTCTTCTGTGTGGTGCAACCCAAGAGGACCCAGACTCCTTTCTCAGATAAAGTCACAGCCCTACTTCAGAGCCACAGATTTCAGAAACTGGCCTGTGAAACAGCATCATCATCATGATGGCTGCCATCTGTGGAGCATTTGCTGACCCCCAGGCACAATGTGCTTCATAGACTCCATCTCCTTCAGTCCTTCCTCAAGAACCCTGGAGGGGGATGTTTAGCTCCATTCTGTACGTGTGAATAGAGGCTCTGAGTACTTGCTCAAGGCGTGTGTCCAGGAGCGCTGACTCCAGAGTCTTCGTGCTGGTCTAGTTTCCACCCGGAATGCTGGGTCTAAACATTACTGTGGAGGATGTGGAGGACCAAAGAGGGTTTTGCCCAAGGTCATGAACACCCAGTTGGTTCCTGTGCCCTCCCCTGCCCCCTCCCCTGCATTGTTTTCGTTTGCAACACTTATCACTACCTGACCTGTAGCCTTTTTGAGTCTCTTGATTGAGTGCAATAGTCCAGAAGTGACGAAGGCTAGCGGGGGTCAGCCTCTCGGGGAGGATGCGGCTGGGTTCCCTGGGTTTGGGGGAGGAATCAGAGGCAGAGAGGAGGTTCTTTAGCCTGGGGGAAGGTCTGTTTCCCTCTGCCTGATTCCTCCTGAGATAATGGCTTTTCCAGAGCCTGAGTGCTGTTACTCAGCTGAGACGTTCACCTTTTCCCCTGACACAAGATGGAGAAAACACGGTCCACCAGAATTCCTTCCAGAGAGGAGTTCAGTTTGGAAGGAATACTTTGACTTAGCCCCAGTGGGGTGGAACTCCAGAGATTCTCCGAAGGGTGTGTGTGTGTGTGTGTGTGTGTGTGTTGTTCTGTGTGGGACAGGATGGGGGTGCGTAGGGAAGAATTAATTTATGGGCCACACGGAGAAATCCGTCTGACACTTCACATGGGAACCATTGCGAGGGCCGTGCTCTACGAGGAGGCCGCGCATGGGGTTGGACGGTTTCAGGGGAAAAATCACAAGTGTGACAAGAGGGCCTGGGAGATGGTGGCGGGGATTCGGTGGAACCGGGCCTGGCCGAATCTTTCGAAGGGTGGTGCCCAGGGGACCCGGAGTCACGCTCCCCCACGTGAGATAGGGCAGCAGTTTTCAGCAGGGCCCAGTTCTGTGCTCTACCCCTTAAAGGAAGGAATTCAGAAGCAATCCCACATTTCCTTCTTGGTGGGGAAGAGAGCCAACCACCAATTTTCAGAATTATCCAGTTTTGAAAATTCTGAGACAGAAACCTAAAAGAAGGACTCGTAGACCACGTCGACTGCCAAATGCCTCATTTTGGTGCAGAGAGAAAAATGAACGTGTCTTAAAAGATCAATTGGCCACCCTGCCAAGCCTTCCTTGCCCCGGGGACTTGGATCCCAGATTCCAGGAGGCGCGGACACATCCAGTTCTAGTGCCTCACAGAAGGACCCAGTATTGGCTCCCTGGAGCAGCTTCTGGTTGCCAGTCTCCAGCAAGAGGGACGACTGGCCATTATCAGGTTCAAGCCGTCTATGAAGCCTAGAAAGCAACGGGCTTCCAGAGTTGCCTCTGATGCTGGTTTCTGGAATTAAAAAAGTATACACATATTTGGAGAGGCGATGGGGAGGTGTGTCTGATTTGGGCTTCTGCCAGGTGTGTCAGTGATCCTTCTCCACCCTGAGAGTTTGGGTGTCACTGGAAAACAATTTGTGTGGGATCCTCAGCAGGTGGAGCTGGTGGAGCTCTGGATGCTCGTGGCCGTGTTGTCCCCTCCTCCACACACACAGGGTGTTGGTAGCGGGGCCCCGGGCTTGGGCTCGATCAGAGAAAGCCCACTTGCATCCCACTTCCGAGGAGCTCTCCATCAGGCTTTGGCAGGGAACAGATGGAGAAACCTTGAGAGTCCCTAATTTGCATTTATTTGCACTTCATTGTTTAACAACACAGTCTTATTCTTTTTCTTCACATTTGTTTCGAGCACTTGCTGGTAAGTACCGGGCATGGTGCTGTCTCATTGGGGCCCCCCCATGGCGCATTTTATGAACTAGCATTTTGGGGGAGCATTTATACAGTGCCAGGCACAATGAGAAGCATTTTGTGGACACCGTCTCTTGTCATCACCATTTTCATCCGCATTTTAAAGATGAGGAAACCAATTCAATTAGAGATCCACAATCCCTTTTGTGAAACCCTAACGCCAGATATGTTGAAATTCAGAATTTTGGGGTGTGGATAACAGATCACGTATCAGGCAACGCCCCAGTTCAGCAGCGTCGCTTAATAAAATACTTCAGTGTTGATGCAAAGAAACGTTTAAACAGTCTCACTAAGTGGGATAAAGATTATGGAGAGCCTCCTCTCAGGGCCCTGAGGCCAATGGAATTATAAAAAGACTTTTGGTTCTCAGAGGTTTTCGGAGCTGTGCATGAGGACCCGAGGACCTGCCCCAAGGTCAGGGCTCCCCAGCTCCGTGTGCGTCCACGCTGGCCCCCAGATCCACACTTCTCTGGGAGTGAAAACATCTCATCATTATGAGAGGCGGCCACAGTCCCCATCTAGATCTTTTTGCTCCCAAATGTAGGACTTTTCTTGTACTTCTCATCCTTTTGCATCCTGTCTTCATCCCTTGGGAAGCTCTTGTCACCTCCCCAGTGAGAGGCCTTCCCTGACCACTCGAATTAAAGTACTTCCTAACCTGTTATTCCCCATCCAGCACCCTGTTCCTCTTCAAACCACAACTCATGCAGCAATCAAGACATATTTATGTGTGCCGACTAATTGATTGATTGATTGCCTGTGGGCGTGGTGGGAAAAGGCTAGGTGAGGCTGAGAAGTGGGTGAGCCTAGACTTTAAGGGACCAGGGTCATCTTCCCCTTTGAGGATGGGACGTGTGGTCATATATCAAAGGCAGCAGAGCTGGGGAAGGGATGGTTCCGAACCCACAATCTGAGTTGGAAGGCAGCTGAAGCCCGTGGGAATCATTTATAGCTACGCCCTCACCCACCCAAGTCCATGGGGGACCCTGTGGTCGGTGAATACATTTCCCCTCTGAGCGCCAAAGTGGCCTTAGCATCCTTCCCCACCGGGGAGGCGGGTCAATTCATTAAGTTAGCCTAATTTGCTATTGCAAGCCTGCTCAATTTAAGGTAGAACACGCTCCTTAGCTCTAGTTAAATATTTATAAACGTTTCCCCTTAGAGGGTGGAAGCCTTGCTTAGAAACCATATCTCAGCTTGAATTTATTTAATCTATTTTTTCCTTTCTCCTTTTTTGTTTCCCCAGGAGAAAATAATGAATGTCAAAGGAAAAGTGATTCTGTCAATGCTGGTTGTCTCCACTGTAATTGTTGTGTTTTGGGAATATATCCACAGGTAATTGGGGAGCGCGGTGTCCACCTTTGACTTGAATCTCCTAGTTATCGGCCAAGTCACTAGGTTGAAGTTGAAATTGAGATTAACTGAAACAATGAAGAGGAGATTCCACCCTTCCCGTGTCTCTGAGCCCTGGACTATATTTAAAATCATTAGATCTCCAAGTACCTTCTGGCTAAATTATCTTCCTTCCTGCTACGTTCCTAATGTTCTGATTTTTATAACCTTTCCGTTCTGGCTAGGCTATATCCAGAAACAGCGAGGCCATATTAAACCCAAAATGTGACTTTAGATGATTTGTATGATGAGCTCTGAGAATTACCTTAAGAGATTTCAGACAGGAATTCCATGAGAATTCCACTCTGAATTTTGCAATTCTAAAATACTTTCAGGGTTTAAAGGAGCAACTCACAGTTGTTGACTTTTGCTGTAAAATCCACTCCGAGTGGCTGGTGATTCATTTGTGCCTGGCTACAATGCTTGGGGGTGTTTTGTTTTGTTTTGCTTTTTAACTCTGGAAAGCAAAATGAATTAAACATTCCTGGGATTTCAGATTCATCCGTGGATTCACCGCAAATATATGTGTTTCTGTGCTTTGGGAAAAGACAGTGTCTCAGAGGTTCCAGCTGGAGAGACTCCTGACAGAAAGAAGTCTCTGCAAACAGCTACAAAAATTCAGGATGCCTTTGACTTAAGAGGCACTGGGACAGCTCAGCCTTGATCCAAAAAGTCCACGATACAGCTCTGGGCAGGAAGAGCTGTCTGGGCACCACTACTATTTTCATGGTGGAGTGCTTTAGTAGCCCCCAAGTTAAAGACGACAGCCTGGATTAACATTTGAATTCTTTCAATTCTTAAATTCTAAGATTTGATGAGCCAGCAGGACCATCTTGGCTACTAAACAAGGTCCTGTGCCTTTAAGTACATCTGTAGGAGGAGGACTCCCCAGAATATGGGAGCTATTATTCCCCGGAGTACAGCATAGATCTAACGGCTTCTGGACCATTATTCTGTTTCATTCTGAACAACTCATTTTCACAAAATCAAGACAAGCTAGAGTGTGATCAAATTCAAGGGGTCTACACCCATGGCTTTCGAATTGAGGAAACTGGGGGTACTTAGTCCTAAGATGAGAGGATTCAGAGTTGAGTGCAGGGAGCCTGGCATCCCTTGGGTACTCGAGGGTAGAGGAAAGTCTGGAATCTGGAGCTAGGCTGTCTGGAACTGGTCCTCTGCCACCACTTACCTCCTCTGTGACTTTGGGCAAGTTACTCAGTGACTGTGTTCCTCAGTTTCCCTCTCGCAGTGACTGTGTTCCTCAGTTTCCCTCTCATTAAAAATGGGTGATAATAGTACCTGTTTCATAGGTACGTTGTGGGGAGGATTAAATAAGTTACTGTATATAAAACATTAGGGCAATGCCTGGGACTTAATAAGCACTCGCTAACTGCTAACTGCCATCATCATCATCATCATCTGCTCCAGAGGGCAGAATAGGACAGGGGGTTTTGACAAATAGAAGGAAGAGCTTTAGCAGTTGGAAGACACCCAACAGAAGAACCAGCACTCCTTCAGGTCCCTGCCCTGAGTTGAGATGCTTGTGCAGATAACCCGCAAGCTCTGAATGCTTGATTGTTTAAGCTTGCTGCTTTGAATCTGAGCCAGAGTTGTACTTCCATAATTTGGGGCGGTTCGCAAAATTAAAATATGGGAGCCAAAAGCCCAAGTGTGCATTTTGGCACCGACCTTCCCTAAAGAGGGTTATTTTGCAGTGCTGGGCACTCTCTGAACAGTAACTGGAGCAGGTCCTGGCTGCTCCTTGGGGCCATGGTTTGGCACCCAGACTCCGGGCACATCATTCTTCAATGTGAGGAATCTATTGAATGTCTGCAAGAGGCGTATAAGGCAGCAGATCCTTTGCCACCTCGTGAATTGGCCACGTGATGGCTTGAGGTGAGCTGAGGGCACTAACCTGAGACAGGTGGGCAGGCCTGAGCTTAAAAAGGATTTTAAAATAACTAAATGGAACACATCAAATGATTAGGAATACAACGTGAGCCAAGGAGAACTCCTACCCTCAAGGGGTTATGATCTAGATGAAGCAGGAAGACGTGCATATAAATAACCAATGCTAGAAGTAGAGAAAGAATATCAGGGTAGAGAAAAGGAACTGGCAGAGTTAAGGAGGCTGAGGTTATGTTTGGCTTGGAGAGGGATCTGTTTTTTGCATTGATTTGCAGCTGTTTACTGAGCACCTACTATGTGCCGGGCACTGTGCTAGGATTGTATCAAGAAAGGCACAGAAGAGAGGACATTTGAGCTGTGTCTTGAAGGACGAGTATGTGTGAAATGTCATACACTGCAGAGTGGGTATCCCTGGGACTGCTGAGATGTGGAAGGATTCTGAGAGAGGAGGGTGAGGAGGGGAAGAAGGAGAGGTTAGTAAAGAGGTAACAAGGTAGCAAAGCTGAATTTAGAAATTGGTGTCCTAAATAAGTCAAACAGAGAAAGACATGTATCATATGACCTCACTGATATGAGGAATTCTTAATCTCAGGAAACAAACTGAGGGTTGCTGGAGTGG